>NC_056726.1:1462252598-1462400098 GCF_019279795.1 Protopterus annectens
AATAATAGTAAAGATATGTATATATCCAATCATTCATATGTCATGTACAGGACATTAACTATGATGTTTACTAGGTGTATAATGAATCTTATTTGATATGGGACATCTAAGAGCAACCATATAGAACATTATGTTTAACAATGTTAAAAATATATGTTAAAAAAATATATATATATATATATGTATGAGTATTATAAAACATTATGTATAACCATTTGGCATGTACCTTACACGACACCTGCAATGGCTGGAAAGCCCACAGAAGTACCTCACCAAGAGGATCGTGGTCCTCAAACAGATGCCCTATGCAGCTCGATTTAAGGAAAAATGCCAGCTCTACTCTGTTGCTTACCGCCTACTCTGAGGTGATCTGTAACTGACGTACAAGGCCATGTCTAACCTGGAATTAATGGACCTGCTCCATCTCTAGAAAACCAAATCTCTTAGAGCCACACTCTCTAGGGATTTAAACCTCAGCACAATAAATAGGACATGCTGGAGGGATAGATTCCTGTCCCAGAGACTTCCCTCGCTCTGGAATAGAATCCCAATCTATGTAA
This sequence comes from Protopterus annectens, assembly GCF_019279795.1. NCBI lineage: Eukaryota > Metazoa > Chordata > Ceratodontiformes > Protopteridae > Protopterus > Protopterus annectens. The sequence goes on from NC_056726.1 coordinate 1,462,253,159, forward strand.
GGCAAAGTCCCTCACTGACTCTCCAAGAGAAATCTTGACAATTGGATGGGAAATCGTAAATTTACCCCTGGGATCACTTCAGTGGCCCTGCTGGACAGAGGCTCAGGAAACTAATCTAAAAGGGAGGCGAAAGCCAACACATTCTTCTGGCTTTTCCCGGTTAGGGGTTGCCACAGCGTCTGCTAATGTTTGGCAGTCAATTTTTTATTGTGCTGAGTTGCCATCCTGACGCCCAACCTTCAGCGAAGGCACACCCATTCACGTATGTCTTTCGGAGGCCACTTGACCGCGGGGAGGACATGCAGACTCCATACAGAAGACACTCCAGCTGAGAATGGAACAGAAGAACCTCTTGCTGTGAGGCAACAATGCTACCGCTGTATCGCATACATATATATAAATGCCCATCATGTTTGGCTGTCTGGTTGTTGTAGGTGCATTCTGTGTGTTTTTTGTGGGTGCCCCCCCCCTCCTAATTTATTTACTGTTTGTGAAGTCCTGCTTCCTGTTTTTGGGGAAACCCAGGGTGATATTTATACAAACTGTAGGAGGTTTGGACAGAATATTTAGAAAAATTCTCCATCTCTTCATGTGATCACTGCTTGGGCAGGTGGGACATTGCTTGAATGTGTGTACTTGGTAGGTGGTGGGAGGCTACCCCGGTGGAAATTATAATGTTGGCATTTATAACTAGATGTAATGTGTCTGTATACATTCTGTTTAAAAGTATCGGGGCAAGAACTTCCAGTATGGCTGTACACTGACCAGTAGGTTGCTCTCCCAGTGGAAAGCTGAAACAGCCATAATGGAGAAACAAAATCAGTAAAAGTTATCATTATGGGTAAAACTCTGCATGGATGCCAAAAAATATATTTGGACAACGTTTGAGAGAATCCGCATGAATAAAATTCTGGCTGGGAAGAGCTGTGCAACTGTTGAACAAAATTCATTTTGTTTTAGATTTTGTACAGGAGGTGGTTTCCATTCAAGTTAAAGAAAACAAAATGCGTGCAGAGGTGTTTATTTATTCCTTCTGTGTTTCCCATGTTTTAAAATCAAACAATAAAAGAGTGGGAGAAATAGTAGAAGCTTTAGCTGGCTTTTCAGATGAATTAATAAAACTGAAAAACGTAAGAGGCTGAAATGAAGAAAAGGCTGGCTGAACTACAGGCTTCTAAAAAAGCGGTTTCAAAAAAATGGTCGATTCAGAAGATGGCACGCAGAGAAAACCTGAGATTTTCTGCTGTACCTCAGGATCTGTAAGGAACAAACTGCATTAATTTCATGAAAAGTACAGATTAGTAGTTGGACTGGGGTTCCACAGCAGGCCTTGTTAATTGAGAGGGCACATATTTTGCATATTCCAAATCTGGCCAGAAGAAAGCAGCCAAAATCTAAAGTTGCATTCTTTCCAGAAGAAAGAGTTGTTCCTAACTATATTGTCAGAAGTGTTAAAATGTTATGGGCAGTGTGTTCATGGAATATGATTCTTCTGTCCTGTCCTGTACAGTGAAGTTTTTCTTAGCAATAAGGGAAATGTTGAGAGGCAGTCATGAAGTTCAAATTGTTGTGTCCTACTGTTTTCAGAGTATTTTTTTCCCAGAGGATCAAATGCATTATTTCCTCAATAGCCTGTTCTACATCCAGAAAACTTTAGCCAACAAAGAGTGAGCCATCAAGCATAAGTTGACTCAGAAAAGAAGCCTAGGATTTGAGTAGAAGAATCCAGGAGTACCTTTGATTTGAATCCGAGACTGGTGTTAGGAGATGATCAGGAAAAGATTGAGCAACAAAATGAAATTTTTATTAGTAAATAGAAAACTATAAAGCATTTAATCCCATTAAATAGTGGAGTTGAAAGGTGGATTTCAAAGAAGTGGCTGAGAAAGGTTTGAATTTTTTTTAACTTTGTTAAACTGGTGTGTGAATTCTAAAGCATAAACCCCACTTTTAGTGTTTAGAAGTTCACTGAAGGGATCAAAGAAGTAACTGTAAGTGGCCCAGCAGTCAAGGAGCCTCAATCCTCACCATTAACACCAGTGAGGGGCATTCCATATGCGAAGAAAGGATAACAAATACACACAGTAAAGTGCAATTTCCCCTTAAGAGCACACGGAGATCACAGTCAGTCCAGGGCTGGTCGCTGCCTTGCTGTCCAGGTCCACCAGTAAGACTCCCCACTGGCACAGCTATAGGGTCCAGATCTCAGCCTAGTGGGGAAGCTAAAACGTCCAGCACCCTCTCTGTCCAACCAGTGCTTCGTGTCCCTGCCCAAGTAGCTGATACACACACACACACACACACACACACACACACACACACACACTTTTTGAGAAGAGTTTATACAACCACACAAACACTCCTGGGGAAGGCTGGCACAGGTTCTCCAGCTGTGCCCCTATTTCCCCAGACTACACGGTAATACCAGCTGCCAACACCCGCTAATATTTATCAGCTACTCAAAGGCCCTTAAAAGGGTGTCCATTTATTACTGTGCAATATTATTATCCAATTGGTAGTATAGCCCAGGGTTAAAGCTATTGAAGTGGCCTTTGTACAATTTAACCAAAGGCATGCAAGTACTCTAAAGAGCTTATATTCTCTCTACAAAAACAGCCACACTTAAAAGGGTTTAAAAATATTTAATAACAAATAGTCAAAACACAAGACAATACTTTTTACCACACAGTGCTAGTCAAGAGTTCAGAAATCACAGAGAAATACTTAAAATAATTTAGTAGTACAGTTCTGACATCACAGAAAAACACTTAGCTAGAAACTAGAAAGGTTAGTCTATGTCTAAGAGAAAACACAAGTCTAAGATAAATATAATAAATCCAATACGCAGTTCGAATGACAGTAAAACACTCAGTATTTATTAAAACAAAAAACAACCGGTCAGCGCTTTCATTCACAAAGAACTTAGTTCTTTGTGAATGAAAGTGCTTACCGGTTGTTTTTTGCGCTTTTCCTATTACATTTGATGTATTTTCAGCTTAGGTCAGATCCTCTGCGATGGTAACTCCTAGAAACTCTTTCCACAACCTCATGTACACAGACAATCCTCTCCTACCACCCAACACTGCAACCTGCGAGAGATGCACTTACATAGCCAAACTGGAAGCAAAGCTCTCTCCGGTCAAGACTGTGCTACACAGTCAAGAGGAGAAGGTTAACACCTGCATTACACCTCTAGCAACTCATAGCCCTTCAAAACCCACACATCAAGTCCCACACATAGCAACACTAAACCCACATATGCAGAGGCCCTTAATAGTAACCTGCCCAAGCAACAAGGACCTCCGAAACGCAAACAAACACCAGTCACAACCAAAGTGACACATAGCTCACAACACCAGTGTGCCACCCAACAACAGCCTCTAAGGCAAGAAAATGTACCAACACTTTAGTCATAGGTGACTCTCTAGTCAGGCACACTGATGTCCCACTCACCAGGCTGAACAAGGAGAAAATTACAGTCAGCTGCCTGTCGGGTGCCAGGATCCGCCACATAACGCATGCACTCAAGTCACTCAACAAGTACAAATACGACTCTGTCATTGTCCATGCTGGAGAAAATGACTTGAGACATACCTCCCTGGACTACATGAAAAGAGACATGGAAGAGCTCTTGGATCATGTGACCCAGGCAGGTATAACCCCAGCCCTGAGTAGCATCCTGCCTTCGCCCAGAATGATACCACAGTATAAGGACAAAATGATTGACTTCAACAATTGGCTAAGCTTCTGGTGTCATTCAAAGGGGATCCAGTATTTGTCTGCTTGGGAAGACATGGTTGACAAACCACAGTGCTTTGCCAGAGATGGTCTGCACCTGTCACCCCTGGGATTCAGGTTACCGACTAAAGCTCTTGCCACCCCTGTAGTGCCTTTTTTAGGCAAGGTTCAAAGGATAAAACCACCACCGTAACCGATACAAGCATGCAAAATCTGAAGGTAATGCTACTCAATGCTGGAAGTCTAAACCTCAAAATGCACTCTCTCTCGAGGCACTCCTAAAAATGGAGAACATCGATATCTGTGCAGTGACTGAGACCTGGTTCAAGGCTCCAGAGAGCACCCCTGCAATACCAGGCTACAATTCTTACCACACTTTTCGGCCACAAAACCAAGACCAAAACACTATAAAGGTGGAGGAGTGTCCATATTCACACCTCCAGGCTAGTAGCCCAACACATTGCATCTGAAATTCTCCAGGTGCAACTAACACTAGGTAAGACTGCAATCCAAATTGTAGCTTGCTACAGATCCCCCACCATACTCCAAGATTCTCACTACACCTTCCTAAGCATACTGGAAAATATTAAGACACAACCAAACACCCTAATACTAGGTGATTTCAACTACCCTGCCATTAATTGGGAAAGCTACTCTGGTACCAACTCCTTTTCCCAATGGTTCTTGGAATTCATAAATTCCAACACCCTGGATCAACTAATCCATTGTCCCATCAGGGGCTCCAATATCCTAGACCTGGTCATTACCAACATGGGAGATAGATGCTCCTCACCAGTGGTCACCCCCTCATTGGTCAGGTCTGACCATATGCAAATCAGCCTTGACATCCACATCCCACCCCCCCAGTAAGGAAACCTCCTTAAAAAAACTTCTCCAAAGCCAACTTCATGCTACTGAAGTCAGAATTGACAAACTTCACAACACCCACCCAGACGGGATTTGGAAGTTCGACTGCAGAATCCTACACTAAGGCACTGTACGAGCACGTCCACTCGAGCATGAATCGTGCCATCCCAAATAGAACCAAGATGCATGCTCTTCTCCAAAAAAAGGAAGCCAATCTGGTGGTAGTCTGCTATAAACAAACTATACAACTGAAGGAAGAAACTGTTGCAGAAAAGAGGAAAATCCCAGGATGCAAAAAACTCCCTCACCAGCCACAGTAAGAAGCTGAGATCCCTCATAAAATCCTCAAAAGCTAGTTACGAAAATAAAATTGCCAAAGGTTCCAAAGACAACCACAAGGCATTCTATAGTTATGTCAAGAATCTAAATGGCAATGCTCAGATCTGCTCTGAGCTACAACAGAATGGCATTAAATATACTGATCCCAAGGATATTGCCAATATCCTGGCAGATCGATTTAGTGTCAACTTCACTCCCCTCTCACCCCCTAAAGGGCACATCTCAATACCAAAAGATTGCCAAATTCCGATAATCACAGCCAAACAGGTAGAAACACCACTCTCCAAAGCTAAGAATACAGCATCCATGGGACCAGATGACATCCCAGGCTGTGTACTACATGAACTACAAAATGAACTGGCACCCCACCTAAGTGTCATGCTTAATCATAGCCTTACCTCAGGCTTCGTGCCCACTGAGTGGCGCACAGCTACTGTTATCCCGATCCACAAGGGAGGATCCACCTTGGATCCCGGGAACTACCATCCCATTAGTCTGACGAGCCTGATCTGCAAGGGCATGGAACACATTATCATGGAACTTATAAACAAAGACATTGGCAACCTCCAGACACTGGACCCCACCCAGTTTGGGTTTGTAAAGGGCCGATCTTGTCTCCTGAATCTGATTGACTTCTTTTAATCGGTCTCCAGAGCTGTGGACGAGGGTAAGGAGGTCCACACAGCCTATCTGGACCTTGCCAAGGCCTTCAACACCATCCCCCACTCTGGAATTGTAGATAAAGCTTACTAAGCTGGGCATAAATCCCTACGTCACTCGATGGGTTGCCAACTGGCTTACTGACAGAACCCAGACTGTAAAAGTAGCCGACTCCAAATCCAGCTCCAGACAAGTGACAAGTGGAGTACTTAAGGGTTCAGTCCTGGGACCACTCTTGTTTGGCATCTACTTCTCTGAAGTACAGGCCAACACTAAGGGACTCTGGCTGACAAAGTTTGCAGATGACTGCAAACTGGGAGCCATTATTGAATCCCCAAATTATGTGGATATTCTTCAAAAGGGCCTTACAGAAACAGATGCCTGGTGCCAGAGCCATGGGCTCAAGCTTAATGCCAAGAAATGTATAGTCATCCCCTTTGGAAAAAAACATTTACCCATGAACTACCACATAGGTGGCAGGACACTAAAGATCGAAAGTGTGATGAGAGACTTAGGGACACAAGTGGACAGTGGTCTGACTTTCGATAACCACATCGCCACAACAGTCAGGAAATCCTTCTACATGGCACACATCACTAAGAGCTTTTCATCCAGAAAAAAAGGAGGTCATTGTCCCACTGTACTCCTCCCTCATTAGACCCATTATAGAGTATAATGCCCCATTTGGTATGTACCTCACAAGACATCAGCAATAGCTGGAAAGGCCACAGAAATACCTCACTAAAAGAATCACAGGCCTAAAGCATATGCCATATGCTGACCATCTAAAAAAAATTCCAGCTATACTCTGTGGCATATCGTCTACTCAGAGGTGATCTCTGCTTAACATACAAGGCCATGTCAAACCCTGAGCTGTTGGACATGCTCCACTTAAAGAAATCCCAGTCCCTCAGAGCCACATGCTCCAGGGATCTAAACCTTATCACAATGAACAAAACGTGCTGGAGGGATAGGTTCCTGACCCAGAGACTCCCCATACTCTGGAATAGACTGCCCATACATGTCAAGCAGAGCACCTCATTGGCCCTCTTCAAAAGGAACCTTGATGATTGGATGGGAGATAGGAAATTCACCCTGGGGATCATGTCAGTCGCCCTGTTAGACAGGGGCCCAGAGAAGTAAATATTGTGGGAAAAAATTTCCAGGGAATTGTTATGGCTAGGCTTGCATAGGCCTTGGGGTCGATAGCCTAATGCCAACCTATGAAAGCGCTTACTGGTTGTTTTTTGCGCTTTTCCTATTACATTTGATGTATTTTCAGCTTAGGTCAGATCCTCTGTGATGGTAACTCCTAGAAACTCTTTCCACAACCTCTGCATTGATTATTATTGAACTATGGTTGATCTTTAGTGGCCCTAAAGAGGGGTTAAATGTATGTGTAAATACGTCCGTCAGTTGATGAGCACAGGCCTGAAGCATGCATCCTTGCACATTATCAGGACCTGCTGCTGCTTTCCTTATGTTATTTTTAAGTACTGGCTGCACTTCATGCATATGCATAACCAAAGGTTGTAAATCCCCAATCGGATTAATACTGACTGGCAGTTTAGCCTTGTCAAACGGAAAAAAAAAAATTAGTTCCTCTAAGTTGGCATAATCGGCCATCTGTGTTGTATATCACTTTTCCTTTTATAATCCATGATTGACCGAACACCGTGCCACATCTGCTGTGAATTAGTTATCGAAATCCTCCTCAGTCTGTTGTGAAGTTATACTTAAGTTTTGCAGACGTAATACTATTCTTGAGATTAGCTATGGCAACTCTATAGGCAGAGATATCTTTTGATTTAAAGGCAGTGTCCCTTTCCCTTAGCAGCTGTTTAACATCACTGTTCATCCGTGGTTTTCTCATTTGGATAAACCGTAATGCATTTATTAACAGTGATGCCGTCCACATGGTAATTTAATATATGACAGTGTAGATGAAGTGCAAGTATCCAAATCTGCCTGATAAAAAATATTCCAATCTATGTTCAAAACAGTCCTGGAGTTGGGAGACAGCAGCCTCAGACCAAACTATAACAGTCTTGCTAGTTGGTTTAGTGCTTTTTAATAAGAGCTTTATGCACTGGAACAAGAAACGTGGAGATGATCACACTGTCCAGGATGGGAGTGTGATATGACCTTATAGACTTCTTTTATGTTTGTGTAAACATGGTCTAAACTATTTTCCCCTCTTGTTTTACAATTTACATGCTGGTAAAATTTAAGAAATACATCCTTAGGATTTGCTTGATTAAAATCTTCAGAGATAATAAAAAAATGCATTCTGATATAAATTATGTTGCTTACTAATAACCGTTGTTGAAGCGCCAACTTAACATTAGCTTGAGGTGGAGTATACAATGCCGTAGCCATAACAGCTGTATATTCCCATGGCAAATAAAACAGCATCTTAACATTTAAATATTCCACATCTGGAGAATGTAATTCATTAATTGTGGTTGTATTAGTGCACCAGGCATTATTAATGTAACACACAGTCCTCCACCAGGTTTCTTACAGGAATTAGCCGTTCTGTCAGCTCGGTAAAGTATGCAACCAACTAACTCAACCATGTCTCAGAGAAAAATAAAAGGCAGCAGGCTTTCATAGATTTGTATGTAGAGATGTTCCATTGAAGCTTATCCATTTTATTAACCAATGATCTGATATTCGCAAGAAAAGCACTAGGAAGAGAGGCATTATGTGGAGCATCTTTTAGCCTAGCTAACACTCCTCCACATTTACCCATCTTTGCTTCCTCTCTCTGCACTGTGTACGTCCTCTGCCCAGGGTAGAGGTCAGCATAACTCCTGGTGATCTGAAAATCTCTTGCTGTATTGCTGCTGTGTTGTAAGTTTCTTTACTATTAAGTTATTTAGGCTATTTGAGCCAATACATAAAAGTTCCTGTTGGCTATAACATATGCTAGCTCTGTTTTTCCATACAATAGCAGTCAGTGTCAAAAACATTAAAAACAAAGAAAAGTACCTATACAGAAAGCATAAAACGTTATAGTTCACATCTGTTGTGTTGTACCTTACAATCTAGCGGCATTACATAAATAATACATTTTTTTTCTCTTAAACCTCATTCCTCATCCAAAACATTTTCTGCATATATTGTCACAATTTCCATGTTCTTTAATTTACTCCTACTTTTTTGTAAATGTGCCACTTCTGTTCTTTTATTTCTGTTACAGTATTCACAACAAATATAGTAGGCTTAGATTTTGGTTTCCCTTTTCTAGTAATTGCTTTTTTGGCAACCACCAGAATTAAACTTAACAAGGTCTTCTTCTGAAAAGATTTCAATCGTACATAAACCAAAGCACTGCTGGTGATTCCTTCTGGGTGAGGAAAGTAAACCTATATGTTTTGTAGCTGATAGAGCTACTTTCTGTTTTACCTATTCATTTTGTTTTCTGTTTTAAGAAATCTGCTTGGTCTGGTGTTTTTTTATGTGACAGGTATGGACGTAAAGTATCTAGGTTGCACATTTCACATGTTTTTCAATTGGTTAATTGTCTCTTGCCTGATACTTAAATACACAGTGGATTTCTGGCCCGTTGGCTTTTGCTGAAAAGATTTCCAGCCTGCATAAATTAAAAGTACTGGTGGGGATTCCCTGTTGGGTGATGTTTGTAGAGATTCTGCTGAAATCCAAAGCATCCAGTGGTAAAATAAAAAAAAAAAAAAGTACTTTGAGTTTTCTTTGCACTTTGTTGACTGTATTTTAGCATTTTGCCGATTTTTTACTGTGGTTTCTGCACCTCACAAAAAAAAAAAAACTCTCTTAAGTAGCTAGTACATAGCATAGATTAGATTCAGATGTGCTGAGTCTAGACTGTATTGTAACACTTAAGTACTTTCCAGCCATCTTACATTAGGCGGGCCTTGTCTGCACCCTTGTGGCAGAAGTGTGTAGTATGAGCCTCATCTGAGTTGGAGGTTACTGGAAGAAATCTCATTGTGTGCTTTCCCTTTGGTAGTATAGCTTAATAGTGTTTGTCATTTGTATTTAAGCCTCAGTGGGGTTTAGCGGTGCCCTGTACAGCCACAAATGCATTGAAAGACAATTTTCCACTTAATACCTGTTAGTGGAACTCTCCTAAGCTTCTCTGCTGCATTGTGGACAACTCAGTTGCGCACTGAAAAGCATTGCCATAGTTTATTTTGCAAAACACATGGAGACCAGCATACAATGGCACAGATAATACTTTAATAAAAGTATTATTTAAAGACAAACTGGTTTCGGCTGAATCAATACAAAGCCTTCATCAGTGTAAAAAAGTGACAAAGACATACTTTAATATGCAAAGAAATGGCCATGTGATCAGTTAGAAATGCTCATTCAGTCCTGGTTTAAAGAGACCTGCTAGCTTAACAATCCATTTTTTCTCCATAGTATTCAACAAATCATGCCAACCCAATTTGTTATTCCTGGGTCTATAAATTTTGTCAACAATAGTGAAACTGAAATATGCATTTATATGAGACAGTGTGCTTGTAAAGGGCATTGATTTCTTTGTGGTGGTTTATCTCACTAAGGTATTCTGATATCCTGAATTTCAAAGGTCTGGAAGTTTGACCTATGTAAAAGGCTGAGCAGCTACAGTTAGCCAAATAAATCACCCAGTCAGAAGTACACTTGGCAAAAAACCTAATGTCAAAGACTTGATGGGTGTTCTGACTGCTGAAGCTTCTGGTTTTTAATAGTCTGTAACAATGAATGCAATGGCCACAAGGATGGCACCCAATTAAGGGCTCACCTGATAAAGTTGTTTGGATTGATTTGGTATTGGGGGACTGCCCGTGTTTGAAATGGTTGAAAAATGCAGCAAGTTGTTTTTGCCCCATTCTTGGAAAGAATCATCATAGACCTTATCTCTCGACCCTACTCAGTTTGGTCTTGTCAGAGGTAGACTTCTTTGAGAATGTCACCAGTGCTCTGGATGAAGGCAAAATGGTACATATTGTCTCTCTCGATTTGGCCAAAGCTTATGACACAGTCCCCCATTCAGGGGTCATAAACTCTCCCAGCTGCTTGGGATTAACTTATACAATATTAGATGGTGGCAGATTGGCTGACTAACGGAATGCACACTGTCAGTGTTGTATACCTCCATCAGTCGACCAGTTACCGTCGAGGTACCACAAGGATCTCTGCTGGGCCCTCTACTGTTTGGAATGGATTTCTCTGAAGTCCAGGCAGATGATTCATTAAGGATATCCACACCTCCAGGCTAGTTGCTCAGCATAATGCATCCGAGGTCATCAAAGTGCAACTAACTCTGGGCAAAACTGCAATCCAAATTGTAGCTTGCTACAGATCCCCCGCCATGCCCCACAATTCCCACTCCTCTTTTCTTGATGTACTGGAAAATGTTAGGGTTCAACCAAACACCCTAATAATGGGCGACTTCAACTACCCCACCATTAACTGGGAAAACTACTCGTGTACCAACTCCTTAGCTCAATGCTTTCTGGAATTCATAAACCAATTCCAGTGCCCTAGATCAACTTATCCACACCCCTACCAGGGGCAGCAATATCCTAGACCTATTCATTACCAATATCAGTGACCGATGTTCCACACCTGAAGTCAACTCCTCTTTGGCCTGATCCGACCATAAGCTTATCACCCTTTATATCCACATCCCGCCCCTACCCCCCATTAAGGAAACCACAGTAAAAAATTTCTCCAAAGCAAAAAATTTCTCCAACGCCAACTTCATGCTTCTTAAGACAGATGTGGTGAACTTCATGACACCCATGCAAATGGATAATACAGTTACAACGTCTGAATCCTATACAAATGCACTCTATAAGCATTTACATGAGTGCATGGATCGTGCTATCCCAAACAGAACCAAGACGCTATCCTCCAAAAAAAAGGAAGTCAATCTGGTGGTCCCCTGCCATAAACAAACTGTACAACAGAAGGAAGAAACTGTTGCAAAAGAGAGTAAAATCCCATGAGTGGAGGAGCTCCTTGGTCAGCCTCAGTAAGAAGATGAGATCCTTTATAAGATCCTCCAAAGCTAGCTACGTAAACAAAATCACCACTAAATCCAAGGACAGCCACAAAGCATTATATAGCTATGTCAAGAATCTAGATGGCAACACCCAGATCTGCTCTGAGTTACAGCACAAAGGCACGAAAATTACAGAACCAACTGATATTGCCAACATCCTGGCAGATAGGTTCAGTGCTAACTTTACCCCCCTCTCACCCGCTAAAGGGCCCATATCTATACAGGAAGAATGCAGAGTCCCTGTAATCACAACTCTGCAGGTAAAAGCTGCACTCTCTAAAGCCAAAAACACAGCATCCATGGGACCGGACGACATCCCAGGCTGCGTTTTACACAAACTGGCTCCCCACTTAAGCACCATGTTAAATAATAGCCTCGCATCAGGCTTTGTGCCCACTGAATGGCGCACAGCAACAGTTATCCCACTTCACAAAGGGGGAGCCACCACGGATCCCGGGAACTATCGACCTATTAGCCTGACGAGCCTGGCCTGCAAGGCCATGGAAAGTATCATCATGGAACTCATAAACAGACATTTGTAACCTCCAAACTCTGGATCCCACCCAGTTCGGGTTTCTGAAAGGCAGATCATGCCTCCTGAACCTGATCAACTTCTTTGAGGCAGTCACCAAAGCAGTGGATGAGGGTGAGGTGGTTCACACAGCCTATCTTGACCTCGCCAAGGCATTCAACACCATCCCCCATTCTGGAATTGTAGCTAAACTCACTAAATTAGGTATAAATCCATAAGTCACAAGATGGGTTGCCAACTGGCTCACTGACTGAACCCACACTGTAAAAGTTGCAGACCCCAAGTCTGACCTCAAAGCAGTGACAAGTGGAGTACCACAGGGTTCCCGTCCTGGGACCTCTCCTGTTTGGTATCTACTTCTCTGAAGTACAGGCCAACACAGAAGGCCTCTGGCTAACTAAGTTCACAGATGACTGCAAACCAGGAGCCATAGTCAAGTCCCCAAATGATGTGGCCATCCTACAGAAGGGCCTCACTGAGACAGATGTCTGGTGTCAGAGCCATGGCCTCAAGCTCAGTGTCAAAAAGTGCAGTGTCATCCCCTTTGGTAAAAACTCTGTACCCATGAACTACCACATAGGCAGCAATCTACTTAACACTGAATGTGTGATGAGACCTTGGGACCCAGGTGGACAGTAGTCTCTCCTTTGATAGTCACATCGTCACAGTAGTTGGGAAGTCCTTCTACGTGGCACACCTCATCATAAAAGGGTTCTTATCCAGGGAAAAAGAGGTCATTGTTCCCCTGTACTTGTCACTCATTAGACCCATTATAGAGTACAACGCCCCTTTTGGAATGTACCTCACAAGACATCTGCAGCAGCTGGAAAGGCCACAGAAGTACCTCACAAAGAGGATAACTGGCCTCAAACAAATACCCTACACTGACCGCCTCAAAAAACTCCAGCTTTACTCTGTAGCATATCGCCTACTCCGAGGTAATCTCTGCTTAACATATAAAGCTATGTCAAACCCAGAGCTATTGGACATGCTACACCTAAAGAAATCCCAATCCCTCTGAGCTGTACGCTCTAGGGAGCTAAACCTTGTCACCACAATACACAGGACATGCTGGAGGGATAGATTCCTGTCCCAGAGACTTCCTATACTCTGGAACAAGCTACCCATCTATGTCATGCAAAGTTCTTCATTAACACTCTTCAAGAAAAATCTTGATGAGTGGATGGGAAGTAGGAAATACACCCCGGCGAATCACTTCTGTCTCTCTGCTGGACAGTGGCACAGGAAAATAACTTTCTTGGGTGGCGTAAGCTATGGAACCTTGCTGGCTAGGCTTATGTAGGCCCTTGGGCCAATTGCACGCAGTTCATAGGTAGGTACTAGGCTGTCCGAGTCCTCCAACGATGTTAACATATTACAGAAAGGGCTGATGCAGACAAATGATTGGTGCCAAACTCGAGTAAAGCTTAACACAGAAAAATGTCTTATTATCCCCTTTGGCAGAGTAGTAGTCCTTGCTAATTATGATATAGATAACACCCCTGTAAGCTCAAACTCAGTAGTGCGAGACTTGGGAACACAGGTTGAAAGCAGTCTAAACTTCAATCACCATGTGTTCATAATGGTAAGAAAAGCATTCTATATTGTGCATCTCATAAATAAGGGCATCACATCCAAGACTAGGGAGGTTATAGCTCCACTGTATTTAACCCTTATCAGACCACTAATTGAGTACAACGCTCTCTTCTGTATGTACCTCACCAGACACCTGCAGCAACTGGAGAGACCACAGAGGGCTGTTACTAAGAGAATCCAGGGCCTCCAAAACGTGACATACATTGGAAGACTGAAAACCTGTCACTGTACTCCTGTAGCATACAGGTTGTTGAGAGATGACCTGTGCCTGGCCTGCAGAGCAGTCTCTGATCCTGCCTTAATGGAATTGCTGCACATCTACAAATGCAAATGGGACAAGGATAGCTCACTCCAGAGATCTCTACCTAACCTGTGACATCAACAGAACATGCTGGAAAGACAGATGCATCTCCCAGCGATTACTGCTGCTCTAGAATACGCTCCCACTCCATGTGAAGCAGAGCTCCCCAATGACCCTATTCAAGTGCAGCATTGACAACTGGGTGGGTTACCATAAATTCTTCCCTGAGGTGCACCTGTGTTCCTCATGGAGAAACACATTTGTTGCTGATCACAGTATCGCTCTGCTAACAACCATCTAAATTTGATCAGTAAGGGTACTCTAGGTTTTTTTTTTTTTTACATGGCTAGGCTTGTAAAGGCCCTATGGTCATTAGCCTAGTCGCCTCCTATGAACCTGTGGATCTGTAATAGAGTAAGCCCCTTTATTAATCCTAGAACAAAATCTGGTCAGACTAGCCCACTCCTTAATAGTAGCTGTGGTAAAATTCTGCCGTAAAGGACCATTTCTGCAGCCACCCTGATTGACGTGGGCAACCTGAAGCAATGTAGCAACTGGTTCATGTATACTTTCTCCTAAAATAAACAAATATAGTATGTGAGGGATGTAATTACACCATCAATTTGGAATAGATTCTCTCTCATAACAAACCAGAAATCAAACAGATTGTCTGCACACACGTCATCTCTCACACAAAACAAGGTCACAATACATAAACCCACATGCGCGGAGGTACTCTGTAGAGGGCTACTAAAAGATCAGAGATTTCCCAAGCGCAAACCACTTGCACACATTGCAGAGCAAATGGAATCCACTACACATACTAAACACACACACACACCCACCCACCGACCATTGTCTTGACAAATAAGCCCTTAAGGCAAAACACTCAAAAACCAAATGTCCTGGTCATAGGTGACTCCATAGTGATACATACAGATGTCCCTCTCAACAGGTTGCTTAAGGAGAAGGTCACAGTCCGCTGCCTGTTAGGTGCCAAGATCCATCAAATCACACACTCACTCAAGTCACTCAACAATAATTACTGTTACGACTCTGTCATAGAACATGTTGTTGGGGTGAATTGACTTGAGACATAATTCTCTAGACTATATGAAAAAAGGCATGACTGAACTCTCAGATTGTGTCCCAGGCAGGTATGTCCCTAGCCCTTAGCAGCATCCTACCTTCACCCAGGATGATGCCACAGAATACACAAAAAAAGATTGACTTCAACAATTGGCTTAGCTTCTTGTCAGTCCATGGGAATCCAGCATCTTTTAGCCTGAGAAGACATGGACGACAGACCACTCTGCTTAGCCAGAGACGGTCTTCACATTTCTCCTCTAGGCTTTTGGATACTGGCAAAGACTCTTGCCTCCACTGTAGTGCCTTTTGTTAGACAATGTCAAAACCGAATTCTCAACGTAAAAAAAATCTACTCAAGACAAACTCAAGGTTATGCTGCTCAGTGCTAGGAGCTTAAACAGGAAACTGCACTCCCTGGAAGCACTCTTCACCCTTGGAAGATGCTGATGGCCTGTGCAGTCGCTGAGACATGGTTCAAGTCCACAGAGAGTACCCCGGACGTACAAGGCTACAACACCTTTCACATGTTCACAGCCCAAAAACAAGCATGAAAGAACCAAAGGTGGAGGTGTAGATTCATTAAAACAGAGTACACCTCAAGACTAGTTAAACAGTATGACTCTCTTGAGCTACTCCAGGTCCAACTAACTATAGGTAAAACACCCTACCACGTCATAGCTAGCTACAGGTCCCACACCATGAATCAAGAGAAGAGCACTGCCTACCTGAACTTGCTAGAGTCGCTCACTGTATAACCAAACA
Organism: Protopterus annectens; assembly: GCF_019279795.1. NCBI lineage: Eukaryota > Metazoa > Chordata > Ceratodontiformes > Protopteridae > Protopterus > Protopterus annectens. The sequence goes on from NC_056726.1 coordinate 1,462,269,083, forward strand.
CTTTAGTCCTGGGAGATTTAACTATCCTTCCATTGATTGGGCAATATGCACAATTACAAACATGCTCGCCCTGAGGCTCCTGAACTTTGTCAATACAAATGCCCTGAAACAATTAGCCTGCACCTCCACAAAGGGCTCAAGTGTCCTGAACTTGGTACTCACCAACATGAGGGGCTCACACTGCACTACCCCCTGTGTGTTGCCCTCCCTGGTAAGGTCAGACCATAAATCTGTCTCATTCGAAATAACAGACTGGACACCCCCAAAGGAGCAAAAAAACTGAAAAATTTCTCCAAAGCAAACTACAGCCCACTAAACAATTGTTATAAAAAGTTTCAAACCCACTACTAATGCAACCAGAGGAGTACACAAATTACAACCACTTAACTGTAGAGGTTTGGCTGTACCTGACCAGATCAAAACCCAGTCCTCCTGAAAAAATAAGCCACCATGGTGGACCTCAACTGTAAATAGGAAACTGTTATCCAAGAAAAAGATAACTTACTCGGCAGAAGAATACCCTCCACAGCTTGAACAAGCAAGTCAGATATCTTGTAAAGTCCTCTAAATCTAGTTATGAGGCTAAATTAGCATCCCTAGCTAAGGATAATCATAAGGCATTCTTCAGCTGTGTCCAAAATTAAAAGGGAATACCCAGGTATGTGCCAAACTTATAGTGGATGGTACCACTCGTACTGAACCTGAGGAAATTGCCAACCTACTAGCTGCCATTTGGAGCAAACTTCACCCCCCCCCGTCCCTACCAGCCATACCCCAAATCATACCTTACACCAGTCCTCTACTAGCATCTCCAAAGAGCAGGCTGTATGAACACTCTCCAAGGCCAAAAACATGGCCTCTATGCGACCAGATAACATCCCAGGCTGCTTACTAAACAGTCTAAAACAAGACCTAATGGAACCACTTGGCACTGTCTTTAATAACCACAGCCTGAGCACTAGCTTTGTTCAAACAAAGCGGACAGACAGCAACAGTAATCCCCTTGCACAAAGGAGGCCCATCAACCAACCCTGAGAACTATAGACCCTTAAGCCTAACCAGTCTTCTCTGCAAAGCCATGGACCTTATCAGCAAGGACATAGGTGTCCTTTATACTCTTGACCCGTCACAGTTTTGCTTCGTTAAGATCATGCTTATTAAACCTGGTGGACTTCATCCAGGTCTTTGGTGACATTCTTGAAGAAGGCAAAACAGTACATACCGCCTGCCTTGACCTGGCCAAGGCTTTCAACACACTGCCCCACATGGACTTCATTGAGAAACTCATCCATCTGGGAATTAACTCCTGTGTCGCTAGATGGGTAGCCAACTGGCTGACCGATAGAATGCATGCTGTCAAAGTTGGGAAGTCCACCTTTTCCAGTAGACCAGTTACCAGTGATGTACCACAAGGATCTGTGTTGGGCCCTCTACTGTTTGGAATCTGTTTCTCGGAAGTCCAGGCGAAAATAGATGGCCTGTGGCTTACCAAGTTTGTGGATGATTGCAAACAGGGTGCAAACATTAAGTCCACCAACAATGTTAACATATTACAAAAGAGGTTAACACAGACAAATGACTGTTGCCAAAGCCACAGATTAAAACCAAACTCAAAAAGTGCATTATTATCCCCTTTGGCAAAGAGGAAGTACCTGCAAATTACAATATTAACAATACCCCGTAAGCTCAAACCCAATGGTGTGCGATTTGGGAACATAGATTGAGAGTAACCTAAACTTCCATCATCATTTATCCACAGTGGTAAGGGGAAAACCTATGTTGCACATCTCAAAGGTAAGGGCATTGCATCCAAGAGTTGTAATTCCTCTGTACTCAACCCTCATCAGACCACTAATAGAGTACAGTGTTCCCTTTTGCATGTACTTCACTAGACACCTGCAGCAACTGGAGAGACCACAGATGTTTCTCACCAAGAAATGTCTATGTAGGTAATGTTTTGAAAGCCCTGTCACTGTACTCTGCATCTTGCAGACTGCTGAGAGGCTACCTGTGCTTGGCCTGCAGAGCAGTCTCTGACCCTGCCTTAATGGGAATGCTGCATGTCAGCAAATCAAATGGAACAAGAGTCACTGTCTCCAGCTATCTCTGCCTAACCTGTGGTATCAGCAGAACATGCTGGAGAGACAAGTATGTCTCCCAGAGATTGTCACCCCTCTGGAATAAACTCCCAATTCACGTGAAGCAGAGCTCCTCAATGACCTTTATTTAAGTGCGACTTAGACAATTGAATGTGAGACCGTAAATTCACCCTGGGGGTGGCACCTATGATGTCCTTCAAGGATGCATCTGCAGTCATAACATATGGGTTGTCCTGCCTCAGGCAGCCCTTCGGTCGGCCGGATTCCAAAGTCTGGGTCTGGCCTCGGCTGAATGTCACACTTTCCCCGACGTCAGAGCGTCTGGGGTATAAAAGCATCAGCCGACGCCATTTTCCCCAGTCTTTCTTGCCACGCGGTGCCCGAAGCAGAAGCAGTTCGCAAGTGCCGGTCGGTCAGATCCTGTGATTCAGCTACCGAAGACTTCGAAAAAGCTAAGTACCCCGTTGGGGACTCTCTCTTGCCTCAGCCAATGTCAGATAAAGTAAATAATTGTTTAACTTGTGGGAAACAAATACCTCATAAGGATTTCCACTCTTACTGCCTCCCTTGCTTAGGCCCAGAGCATGACGTCTCGGCCTGTTCCGCCTGTGCTTCCTTCAACCGACGAACTCTTAGACGTCGGTCGGAGTTTGCAGAGGAATTCTTTGGGGCTAATTTTTCATATAAGATGCCGTCGGAGACTCCGACATCGCATTTGGTGAAAAAACGGAAGGACAAGGACCGACACTCGCGGCCCGTGGTTTCGGCTGAAACCACGGTAAGGCCTACCGCGAGTGTTTCGGGTTCGGCCGAAACCGAGTCCTCCGAACTTCCTTTAACCGAATCCACTCAACCGACCACCGAGGCCCTGGAGGCCCCGGCTGAGTTGGCTACTGAGCTACCTACCGAAACCAGTGTCCAGGAAATGTCCGACACCATTCCTTTGGACAAGTCTACTCCTGCACATGGTGCAGCTAGACCCCCTGCTTCCATGTCCATTAAGGCTTTTTCCAGGGCTAAAGCTGCTAAACTTCCTAAAGCTTTGCCTCCCAAGACTACCTCTCAGAGACCTTCTTCTAGTTCTCAGATCCTCAGCCTTGCAGAGGATCTTATTTCTTTAATTAGAGGTTCTCAGCCTCACCCGGACAGGGGCTCTCACCCACCACCAGACAAAAGGCCCAGGACTGAGCCCTCTGACCAACACTCTTCAGATGAGTCTACGGATGGATCTGAGTTGTCAGATCACCAGGAGGAGGCTTATTCGGCCTACGAGGATTCTGATGCTGAAGAATCTATCCCTTCGGCCTCCCCTCCTGAAGAGTTTTCTTTTGGTGAGACACTACATTCCATGAGAGAACATTTTCAATGGCAGGGTCAGGAATTTTCTGATTCTAGAAAGAGATTAAGGACCTTTTTGCATTTACCTCAGCATAGGCCCTTAGCTATACCTCCTGTTTTGAATGTTATTGATGATGTGTACAATGATGTTAGTACAGCCCCTGATTCTCTCCCTCCGGCACCTGCCAAACCTGATAGATACTACAGGGTCCCGGATTCTCATTTACATCTGTACAAGGCCCATTCTGCAGACCCAGATACTATTTCTCAGGGCCCTAAAGGGGTTGCAGCTGCCACTGCCAAAAATCCTCTACCTTCTGAAAGGGAGTCTAGAGCTTTAGAGAGATGGGGAAAGAAGGTATATACTTCTGCAACTCTTTCCGTGAGGGCATTAAATTGTCAATTTCATATGATACAGTACCAAGAGTATTTGTTAGATGAATTGCATAAGAAGCTTTCTTCTTCTGAACCCCTTGACCGTAAATCCCTTCAGGATCTAGTACATAACTCACAGCAGGTTAGTAATCATTTTTTGAAGTGTGGTTATGATGCACTGGAAGCTTCATGTAGGTCAGCTATGACTGGGGCAGTTATTCATAGGCATGCCTGGCTGAAGGAACAATCTTTACCAGACCATGTTAAAGCTAAACTCCTGGATGCTCCAATGGAAAAACAAAAAATATTTGGTTCCTCGGCTCAGGAGGTCTTAAAGAAGTTTGAAGAAAAGGCAAAATCTGTGCAAACAGTTAAGGACTTTCTGCAAGTGCAACCACCGAGATTCAGCAGAAACTGGCCTACTAAGAATTGGTCCTTTCCAGACTCGGACAGATCCCAGAGGGGCAGGAACAGGCGTCCCAGAGGTAGAGGGCAAGCTAGAGGCTCCTACAGAGGCCGTCAGTGGCAGCCTACCAACCAGAGAGGTAGTGCAGGAACAGCAACAACAACTACTACTACACTTGGACAGACTCAATGACTTTCCTTTGATTCCGCCTACCAGGGCTCAATTGGAAGCACCCTTGGGCGGAAAGCTTTCTTTATTCTCAAAAAACTGGCATTATATTACAAGGGACACATGGACACTGCAAATAATAGACAAAGGATACAGGTTCCATTTCCACACTTTGCCAAGAAGAAACGGAATGCCAAACCTGCCACCAAATCAGAGGGCAGAGGCTTTAAAGCAGATCAACAACTTAATTCAAATGAAAGCCATAGAAAAGGTACCTTTTTCAGAACAAGGCCAAGGATTTTACACCATATTATTCCTTGTTCCAAGAAAAGAAAATCAATGGAGGCCTATTCTCAACCTGTCCGCACTGAATACTTACCTCATTGTGCCAAAATTCAAGATGCTGACCCTACAGCAACTTCTTCCCATGCTGGGCAAGGAGTCTTGGCTGGTGACTCTAGATCTCAAGGAGGCATACCTGCATGTCCCTATTCGACAAAGTTGCAGAAGACACCTCAGATTTCTTGCAGGATCAGAGCATTATCAATTCTCAGCATTGCCCTTTGGCTTATCTACTGCGCCCAGAGTATTCACGAAATGCCTGGCATCAGTAATTGCACACTGCAGACTTCAGGGGATTCAAATCTACCCATATCTGGACGACTGCCTTATACAAGCGGACAACAAGAAAATTTTGATAAAGGACTTGGCCTATGCCATCCACTTACTACAGGCCTTGGGATACACAGTCAACATCCAAAAATCAAAACTTGTTCCATCCCAAAGGATAACCTTTTTGGGTGCAGATCTAGACACAACCTCCCAAATGGCCTTTCTCACAGAAGAAAAACAAAAACAACTTCCGGATTACTTCATGAATCTGACAAGACAAACTCTGCTAACTGCAAGGAAAATCCTGCAGGCCCTGTGTTACATGGCATCCTGCATAATTCTGAGTCCACAAGCCAGGCTGCATATGAGAAAATTACAATGGTACCTAAGGAGTGTATGGTCTCAGCACAGTCACAGTTTGGAAACTTTGATACCAATCATTCCTTGCCTTCAAAAAGAATTCCTGTGGTGGGCTCAAGCCTGCCAGTCCAACAGAGGGTTGCCTTTCAACAAACCAAAAACAAAACAAACCATCACCACGGACGCTTCAGACCGAGGATGGGGAGCACACATGGAGAGCAAATGTATCCAAGGCCTATGGTCTCAAGGGCAGCTGCGCATGCACATAAACCAAAAGGAAATGCTGGCAGTGATACACGCAATCGAGGCCTTCAAACCTTTCCTCCATCAAGGCCACCTGTTAATAAGGACAGACAACACCACGGTCATGTGGTACATAAACAAGCAGGGAGGCACGCATTCCTACCCTCTATGCAGGCTGGCCATGAATCTATGGGAACTATGCCTGAAACTCAATATCCAACTACAGTCCCAGTTCATGCCAGGGAAAGAAAATGCACTGGCAGACAGCTTAAGCAGAATTACTATGGATGCTGCACCCAGACATCATTCTACTCATAACAAAAGCATGGGGAAAGCCGGAGATAGATCTGTTCGCCTCACCCCACAATCATCAACTGAAGACATTCTGCTCAAGGACATACCACCCACAAGCTTGGAGGGTGGACTCTCTCTCTTTCAGCTGGAAAGCTCTAAAAGTATATGCCTTCCCACCTCTCCCATTAATGTCCAAGGTTTTACTGAAGATCAGGGCAGAACAGCCAAGAGTGATTCTGATAGCTCCAGACTGGCCAAGGCAGCACTGGTACCCACTATTGAGGAGCATGTCGCAGACGAAACCATGGCCTCTCCCCCTATGGCCTCTTCTTCTGACGCAGAACAACTTCAAGATCATGCAGCCCAACTTGAAAACATTGCTGCTAACTGCCTGGAAAATTCCATAAACCCCCCTCAAAATAACTTATCACAGAGAGTAAAGGACATTATTATGGAAGCTCGCCGGCCTTCCACAAGGAAGACATACTCAGCAAAATGGAAAAGATTTCTCATTTGGAACACAACAAAAGGCTTAGATGTGACAGTGGCGAGCATGACACATATTCTGGAATACTTAGCAGAATTGTTCCACAATGGCCTGTCCTATTCTTCCATTAAGATTCATGCCTCAGCAATTTCAGCAGAATACAATGTTGATCCACCTATCTTCTCGCACCCTCTCCTCAGGCAATTTATGAGAGGAATCAAAAACATCAATCTTCCAAGGAAACCCCCTTTACCTACTTGGGATCTCAACTTTGTGCTGGAGAAACTAACACTTCCTCCCTTTGAACCAGCAGCATCGGCGGATCTACAGTTTCTGTCTTGGAAAACTGCATTCCTTCTGGCCATAACTTCAGCAAGAAGAGTATCTGAGTTACAAGCTTTAATGGCAGTACAGCCATTTCTTATCTTCCATCAGGACAGAGTTTCACTAAGAACCAATCCTACTTTTATGCCAAAGGTGGTATCTAGGGTATCCCTGAACCAAGTTATTCATTTGCCTACATTCTTCCCAAATCCACAAAATAGAGGGGAAAAACTTCTACACACTCTGGATATACACAGACAACTGCGCTATTACTTGGACAGAACTAAAAGTTACAGAAAGACTGACCAACTCCTTGTAGCATATGCTGCTGGGGTACAAGGAAAAGCAATTTCCAAACAGACAATTTCAAAGTGGATAGGAAATTGCATTTGATTTTGTTACTCCTTTCATGGAAAGACGGTTCCTGCAAACATCAGGCCTCATTCCACGAGGGCCACAGCCACCACTACAGCCTTCCTAAGAGGGGTGGCTACCAAGGACATTTTAGAAGCTGCTACATGGAGCTCCGTGCATACATTTGCCAAACATTACAATTTACCTTTATACTCCAGATCCAGAGCATTTTCTGCTACAGCAGTCCTGCAGGGTATCTTAACTACACCATCCTTTTCTTAGTACCTCCTCCCCCAGATTGGCTGTGGTATTCTACCCATATGTTATGACTGCAGATGCATCCTTGAAGGACATAGTACAGTTTTGTACCTACCATAAATGTAGATGTCCGATAGGTATGCATCTGCAGTCAGGTTTACCCTCCCTCCTTCCCCTCTGTGGTATTCCTAGGGTACTTACCCCTCCATTAGCTAGCTGGGGGATCTATTATGGTGTATTTGTTTGTATATATATGTATATATTTTTTGGAAGATGTTTGGAATTTATTGCATTCCTCCAAATTTGGCCTTCCTAGAGGGCACCTGGCATCTGGGGCAAGAAACACTGAGGAAAATGGCGTCGGCTGATGCTTTTATACCCCAGACGCTCTGACGTCGGGGAAAGTGCGACATCAGCCGAGGCCAGACACAGACTTTGGAATCCGGCCGACCGAAGGGCTGCCTGAGGCAGGACAACCCATATGTTATGACTGCAGATGCATACCTATCTGACATCTACATTTATGGTAGGTACAAAACTGTACTTTCCTCATGGACAGGGCCATTCTGTGCTGATCATAGACTCGCCCTGCAAGTAAAGACTACCTAACCATGGTCAATCAGGGAACACTGGTATAACATGGCTAGGCTTGTAAAGGCCCTAGGGTCATTAGCTTATTAACCTCCTATGAACTGTGCCTAGGCAGTTCAGATCCTGTGTCCCAGCTTAAAAAAAGTAATTTCCTTAGTTACACTCATTTGCTCACCCAGTTTTCCTGACAGAGTTTTCTGTAAGCAATTTATAAAGTGTGCCAACATGTTACTTCTTCCCCATTATACCTCCAACATTTGCCATCTACCTGAGGAAAATTCTTTGGCGTCTGCTTGGGGGTATAAAAGTATCTACGGAAGCACTTCCAGGCAAAAATCCTAAATCTTTCAGATTTTGTCGTAAATTTGTCCTCCAATTGTTTTCTTCTTGTTCTTATTGATTTAGTTATAGTGCAGTGTTTTGTATGCTGTACTGATTATTCCTTTTTAACAGCAGCATCTGCTGTAGCTTTAATTAAAAATGCAACCAGTGCAGGTCTTTCATTTAGGATTACCATATCCCTTTCTCTATCAATCCCTGATATGGAGGACTGTCGCTAGCCTGCAATCCAAATGTATTCTTGGCCTCTTCTGATTCTGGTACCTTTCCTTATCTTACCTTATTATTTGTTTCCAGTATCTTGGTTCCTTGCCATCTTCCTCCAGTAATTTCCAAACCCCTCTTTTCAGTTCCCTGTACCCCTAATTGTGGTTATCCCTATCAGCAGAATCCCCTTTCCCCATTCCTGTCTTGTGTTAGTTCTTAGTATACTTTCTACTATTTTATGAATATATTGTTCTGTATGATTGGATGCAGAGCTTTAAGAAGAATAACAAAATCCCATTATTTCATTCTCTGTCGCCCATGCTTCATCATCGTCCCTTTCCACTTTGAATTGTAGATTACTGCTTGTGTTGTGTATAAGATTCTTAATTGTGTAGCTCTAAAATATCCCTTTATGTCAAGTAGTACTAAACCTTCGTGCTTTATTGGCAGGATCAATTTATCCTACTTGACCTTTGCGCCTCCTCCCCGAAAAAATCCTTCAACTATTAATTGCTATCCTTAATTTCTCCTTTGGTTGATAAAATATACCTGACCCTGGGTATAAAACTAAAGCAGCTAAAAACATTTGAATGCTGGTATCTTCCTATCCATATCCGCAGGCAAGAGCTTCCAGTTCACAGTTTTTGTATTATCTTTTGTTTAGTCCTTTCCCACAGATTCTTGGCTGCATCACTGAATCCTTTTTAATCCATACTCCAAAGGACTTCATTTTAACAGGTCCCATTAGATATGGGTTTTGCTGAACCAGTTAATATGTGGGTACATAGTTTATAGCTGTAGCCTTCATTTTAAATCCCAAAAACCTGCAGAACTGCTTCAGAATATTCCACAACACTGCGATGTCTTATTCGGGTTTCATTAGGTACAGAGTAGTATCTGTAAATGAAGGCAACTTGAACACCATACCAATTATGTCCTTGAATTTCTGAGTCCCTTACTTTCTTTGCTAGGGTTCTAAATATAACAGTGGAGAAAGAGAACACCCCTGCTTGGTTCTTCTGTTCAGACACAACTTGTAAGGGAGCAGCTTTCTAACTTTGATTTTAGCCTCTGATCCCTCATGTATCCTTTTAATTAACCTTATTGTATCCGGAAATGCATATGCTGTCATTGCCGTACTCAGAAAATCCCAGCTTACTCTGTCGCATGCTTTCTCTGCATCATGACTCGCCAATAATAGTATTTTCTTGCATTCTGCTTCCCTCTAGACCATCATTGTTCTACTGTTAACATTGTTAGATGTTTGCCTCCCATCCACAGAACCACACTGGTCCATATCTTTCAATTTTGGAATCACCTTTACCATTCTTTTAGCAGTTATAGGCAAACACTTTGTAATCATGGTTTAAAATTGAAAGGGGCCTGTATGAGCTGAATCAGATGGGTTTTCCCTCCTAGTTTCCAGACTTCCACTGGAGTACCATCTATTACTGGAGACTTTCCTGTATGTTGGTTATACATCACCATTTTTATCTCATCTTGTCTTAACTGTTAGTTGTTGAGTCTCATCTAACTTCTAACCTTGGCATATTTAAGTCTTCCATAAATATTTCCATTGGTGCTTTTTCTTGATTTCACAACCGCCATGTTTTATACAAATGTTCATACAATTTCTGAAATATCTCTACTACCACTCCAGGATCTTTGGTTATTTTTCTTGTCTTAAGTTTGGAAATAACTCTTTCTAATTTCTGTTGCCCAAGTTGTGCCAAAAGTCTTTGTGCTCTGGAGTTGTTATCAAAAAACAGTTGCATAATAGCAATCTTTCTAAATTTGTGCATATTATCCAGGTACTCCCTTATTTTCTTTTTAGCGCTCTGCAGTTGCACCTGCTCTTGCTCTTTGAGATTCCCCTTATTTTGTAATACTTTAACCTTTGTCATCCCTATAAATAATTCTTAAGAACACAATCTTTCTTTTATTTCTACCTTATTTTTAAACTAAGCTTTCATTTTATCTCCCTCACTAGCTATAACATCTGTAGTATCTTCCCTAATAACTCCTGGATGATTTCCACTGCCCATTCCTTAAATTCCTCTGTTTTAACTGATAGGAGTAGAAGCACCAGTGTCTCATCTTTACTTCATTACCCTGCATTTGCCTTCATAATTTTTGGCGCAAATCTGAAATAGTTATTGGATATGTATCAAAGTACTCAATTAAATGCACGTGTTCCTCTGAAATATAATTCTGTCCCAGTTATTGTACCTTGGGGAATGATGTGTAAATTTTCTTATTTCCTACTACAGAATTCCATCTTTCATACCAAACATTTTCATAATATTTTTTTCCGAAATCTACCCTCTGTTATATTTTTTCCTTTTTAGGTCCCCATCCATTACTTCCTCATTGTTGCAAGTCTAATTCTTGTCCCCACCATTAAGTAATATTCCCTGCTGAAAGCTGATTATTTCTCCCAAAATTGTTTAAGTGCCAAAATAGTTATAGGAAGAAGATAAATAACCCCTTAGTACTACAGTTCTGCCCTTAATCTATTTTTTGCTTGTTCTGTCACTACTGAAGTTCCTCTAGTGTTTAATGTAAGTACTCCTCTTTTCCTGTGTCCCAGATATTCCATAGAATAACCATCTTGAAATCTTCTTTATCAAATGCACATGTTTGGTTCTTTAAAGATATATGCCTCGTGTAGCATTGCTGTTTGTACTGTGCATTTGTTAATTTAACTTAAGTATTCTTTCCTTTTTGTCTGCATCTGTAAGACCATTCACATTCCAAAATGGTATGGAAAGTGTTGATATTATACTAAGTAAGTATTCCTACCTGTTGTGTATATGGCAGCTTTTTTTTTAAATTCTATTTCCAGCCTTTGTGATACATGCACCCATTAATGTTTGGCATGTTAATCCTTTATGCATTTTTTTATTGTCAATATTGGAATCTGTCACATTTCACAAGATTTTGTTTTAATACAAACTCTTAAAAAGCAAACATACCTGTAATCTGTAATACAAACACAATCCTCCTAATGGGAACATTTATGCTAAATAGACAGCTGCTAACATAGGTCCTAGTTAACCTGAAATTGAGGTTATCCATACTAAGACGCATGTTATTGCCTGTGCTTCTACTTACGCAAATTGGTGTCTGTTCTTTTTCTGTCTTTATTCCCCTTCCCCAGATGTAGAAACTACTTGAATACTTTCAGAAATGATTAACTTTTAGCCTGGGAGAAACTGATATCCTTTTATTGTCCTATTATCAGCTTGCCTCAAATGTAAGAGAAAAAAGAAAAATGTAGTGCTCTGTTGCAGCCTTATTGAAAAAGGAAAACTTTTTCATTGTATTCAGTGTTCTCCTATTTATCTATTTCCACATAAAATTTGTTACTAGATTAAGTTAAGTCTCTTAATCCATACACCTTTGCAAAAGTAGGGAAAAACATATTAACTCTACTTATATTATGATCTTTGCACTTCTACACCCCATCCCAACCTCAAGAACCCAAGATTATAACCTGAAAATTAAACATGCTTTTGTTTAACTTTTCTTCTCTTTTTGCACTATAATGCTTACATTTCATAATACTAAAAAAGAAGAATGAAAGAGAAACAAAATACATGCAGCAGCTGGAGAGACCACAGAGGTTCCTCAGCAGGAGAATCCAGGACCTCAAACATCTACCCTACACAGATGGGCTAAAGGCCCTGTCCCTCTACTCAGTCTCCTACAGACTCCTCAGGGGTGACCTCTGTCTGGCATACAGATCAGTCTTAGAGCCCACCATGATGGGACTGCTGCATGTATGCAACTCCAGCGCCACTCGACTAACCCACACTCATGACCTCAACCTGGTCTGTGACATCAGTAGGACTTATTGGCGGGACACATTTGTGTCCCAGAGACTCCCCATTTTGTGGAATAGATTTCCTCTCCACATCAACCAGAGTACCTCCTTAAACCTTTTAAGAGCATCCTGGAGAACTGGGGGAACAGAAATTACACCCCTGGGATTCCATCTGTGTCCCTGCTGGACAGTGCATAAGGTGATGACTTGTTGGAATATGGGCTGAATTCTTGTCTAGGCTTGTAAGGGCCTCGGGGCCAATAGCCTAGTAACTTTCTGTAATCCTAAAAGAAAAAAAGGCCATCTGTTTTCTTGAATAACTTTATCACATACAAGAACAACTAAAATACTTTACTGTAAAATATGCAATTTATATTGTGAAAAGTTTCATAGAAATATTAAGAAAAGAAACAGTCTTATTTACAGTTACTCTTTCCCCTCCTTCCTTCCAAATATTTAATGACATGAAGTAAGGCAAATGCTTTTCAGTTCCTCACAAGTTTAACAAAGTCAGAAAAAGTCCACTCTTTCTTCATAGTCTTATTCTTATGCAGCTGTATTTCACAAATGCTATTGATGCTTTGCAGTCTCACATTTATTTACTAATTTCTGTGTTGCTGGTCTTCTTCCAGTTCATCTCCATCTCTCAACTTTAGATTCCAGTTCAGTTTCATGGTACTTCCGATTCTCTTGGTCTTTTCCTTTGCTTCTCTCTGTCTCTCAAGTATTTTCCTTTGGGATGGTAGAAAAGGTTTCACTGGTAAAGTCACTCTGTGATTTATCTTTCTGAGAAGCAGAGTCCCCTTTTACTAGATCATTTTTTGTTGGACAAACTTTTGCACTTCCTCATTTGCCTGTTCCACATTGCAAAATGACTTTGATCCTCCAAGAAAAAAAATTCTAAAAACAGCTGGCTACAGCAGCTTGAACCTCACACCTGCTTCCTGATATTCCTCATTACTGAAATAAATTTGTTTCTATTTTGCCTGTTGTACAGTGAAAAAAACATTTTCCACAAACACTCTACTGCATCTAACTTTTAATACTTTACCCTTAACCAACTATTTTTTTGAGAAATCTGAGTGCAAAAACGTGTAGCACATTGACTTAACTACAGAAAAAGATGTAGCCAAATTTTGGGAGCCCATGAGAAGAAAGATAACCAGAGATCCTGTAGAATTATTGGAGATATTTTCCAAATTTTATGAAAAATTTCTATAAAGCAAAAGAACGGAGAAGCAAGAAAATGCACAAGTGGAAATTATGTATTTATGTAAGCTCTAATTACGCAGAAGTTAGAGAAAAGATTCAACAATTAATAGCTAAGGCAGGGTGAGATGAACTGAAAATGGTGCTGTATAATCAGTAAGGAAGTCCTCGGAACAGATGGGATTCGTATGGAATGTGGGAAGGAAGAACGTGATAAAGATTTGAAAGGTTTTGTTTTGGGAGGGGGTACCAGCATCTCTGAAGAAAGCTGTGGTGACCCTCTTACCCAAATACGGTAAAAGCCCTTCAAATTTAGCTTTCTCTAGGCCCATTTTCATTTTAAAACCATGATTATGAAGTGTTTAAATGAGCTAAGAGAAAGGTAAGGCTATTGGCAAGATTGAGTTGAGTGATATTTATTTATTGACATTTGTTAACCGGGTTTATCCAACTGGGCTTGTGGCCCATTTACAGTGGAGACCCCAGGAGGAAAGCTCCAGTAGTACATTTTAAACAAGTTATCATTCTAAGTCGTTTGGATTAAGCACTTGGGCTCAGACCAGTTGTTTTACATTAGGAAGGTTTGTGGCCTGCACTGTGGTGGCAGGACAGGCAGCTTACATCCTTTTAAGTTGGGAACTGCTGATTGAGGGCCCTGTGTCTGTTATTCTAAATGTGTATTAGTTCTGGTTTAAGCACTTGGGCTTCAGGCCAGTTATTTTACATTAAGAAGGTTCGTGGTCTGCACTCTTGTGGGAGGAGAGGCTGGACTCTGCCCTTCTGAGCTGGGAATTTCTGGTTAAAGGCTTATAGTGCCTGCATATTTGAACTGTTTCTTACTGAAATTGGTACACCTTGTTTGCTGTAGCATAGACTAGACCCAGGCCTGCTGAATCTAGCTTTGTTTGTATGCTTGTTTGCTTATTTCCCTGAAATGCTAATTCCACCTAAAACGCTGCTTTTCAGCGCTTCTGTGGATACCTAGTGATATCTGCATTGCTTACTGTACTTATTTCCTTGTTTCACTTGAAAGAAAGTTACTGTTTGTCGTTTTTGCATTTAAGTTACCTGTAACACATTGCATTTAAGTTACCTGGCACTTGCTCACTAAAGCAATTATATAAGTCAACACTAAAAAATTAAAAGCACTACACCCTCACAAACTCCCCTTGAGTACCTTGTTCCCCACTGGCCCTTTTTTCAATTATAAAGGAATTCCCAATACTATTCTAGCATGTCCAAAGGTCAGTTGTCAATCTCCTCTCCGGTCCAGCTGGTGAATCTGGGAATCTTGAGGCAATGTTACAACTGCCTCATGTACACAGACAACCCTCTCCTCCTTCCAACAAATTCCAACACATGTGAGAGATGCAACCATATAGCCAAACTGGAGGCTAAGCTCTCTCAACTCAGTACTGGCGTAACCAGTCGGGAGGAGAAGGAAACCACACTCACTACAATTCCAGTCTCACATAGACCTACCACGACAGCAAACCAAACACATAAACACACAAAAACATACTCGGAGGCTCTAAATAAAAATCTGCCTAAGCAGCAGAGACCTCCAAAGCAGACACCCAAGTAACCGCTACCCCAAAACAAAACACGTGCAACACATAGTTCACAAAGCCAGTGTGCCGAACAGTCACAGCCCTTAAGGCTAAACACCACACCCGATACACTTGTAATAGGTGACTATCGTCAGGCACGCTGACGTCCCGCTCACCAGGCTGAACAAGGAGAAGGTCACGGTGAGCTGCCTGTCGACCTCTAGGATCTGCCACATAACACAAGCACTCAGGTCACTCCAAGGCAAGTACAAATATGACTCCGTCATTGTCCATGCTGGTGTGAATGACCTGAGACGTACTTCCCTGGACTACATGAAAAGAGACATAGAGGAGCTCTCTGAGCATGTAGCCCAGGCCGGTATGACCCTGACCTTGAGTAGCATCTTACCCTCAGCAAGAATGATGCCACAATATGAAGACAAGATTATTAATTTCAGCAATTGGCTTAAGTATTGGTGTCATTCAAAGGGGATCCAATGCCTGTCAGCCTGGGATGACCTGCTCGACAAGCCACGATGCTTCGCTAGGGACGGTTTGCACCTGTCACCCCTGGGCTTTCGGATATTGGCAAAGGCTCTTGCTACCCCCATAGTGCCTTTTTTAGGCAAGGCTCAAAAGACAAACCCACCTCCATAGGTATCACAAGGGATAAGAAACTAAGAGTAATGCTACTCAACACTAGAAGTCTAAACCTCAAGATGCATGGACTCAAAACAATCCTTAGCATGGAGAAAACATTGATATCTGTGCAGTAACAGAAACCTGGTTCAAGGCTCCCGAGAGCACCCCAGCACTACCAGGTTATACCTCATACCATGCTTTTCGGCCCCAAAACTTGGACCGAACCAGAAAAGGAGGGGGAGTATCAATATTCGTCAAAGATACCCACACCTCCAGGTTGGTGGCACAGCACGAAGCATCAGAGACTATCCATGTGCAACTAACTGTGGGTAAAACTGCCTTCCAGTTTATAGCCTGCTACAGACCACCCTCCCAAACCCAGGAACCCCACTCGGCCTCCCTGAGAACACTGGAAAATATGAAGGTCTCTCCAAACACCATTATATTGGGCAACTTCAACTACCCAAACATAGACTGGGAGCATTACTCTAGCTCCAACACCCTAGCTCAAAGGTTCCTAGAATTTATAAACTCAAATGCTGTGGAACAACTTGTTACCACTCCCACAACAGGGGAAAACCATACTGGACCTGATCATCACCAACATGGGGACTCTATGCTCCAGACCAGAAGTGTATCCCTCACTGGTAAGATCAGACCATAAACTAATCTCACGGGATATTCACATCCCGACCCCACCCCCTGCCCAGAAAACCACAGTGAAAAACTTCTCTAAAGCAAATTTCACACTCCTCAAAACCAAGGTGGAATCCTTCAAAGCCCCCGGGCCTGTGGAAAATACGGCCCAGACCGCAGAATCCTTTATAAACGCATTCTATGAACACCTTCAGGAATGCATGAATCATGCAATCCCAAATAAAACCAAGACCCAATCCTCCAAAGGCAGACGTCCTGTCTGGTGGACCCCAGCCATAAACAGACTATACAATAGGAGGAGGAAGCTACTACATGATAGAGCAAAATCCCAAAAAGGGAAAGCATCTCTGATCAGTGTTAGCAATAAACTACGGGCACTCATAAAACCGTCTAAGGCCAGCTTTGAGAGAAAAATTGCACAGGACACGAAGGATAATCACAAGGCTTTCTTTAGTTGTGTTAGGAACCTGGGTGGGAATTCCCAGATATGCTCAGAATTAGTCCAAAATGACAAAAAATACACCGAACCCACAGACATTGCCATCATCCTAGCTGACAGGTTCAGTGCAAACTTCTCCCCCCCCTCCCCACCAAAAGGGCAAATATCTATCCCAGCAGAGTCCTGCCCCCCTGACATCTCAGATGGTCAGGTAAGAGCCGCCCTCTCCAAAGCAAAAAACACAGCATCAATGGGACCAGACGGTGTCCCGGGCTGCGTCCTACCTGAACTCCAAGAAGAGCAAAACCCAAACATAAAACTACTGTTCATTCTCAGCCTTACCACAGGATATGTACCCAAAGAGTGGCGTACAGCAACAGTGGTCCCTCTCCAGAAAGGTGGTGCCTCAACGGATCCTGGAAACTATTGCCCCATAAGCCTGACTAGCTTGGTCTGCAAAGCTATGGAAAGGATCATCATGGACCTCATAAATAAAGATATTGGGGACCTACAGACACTGGATCCTACCCAGTTCAGCTTTGTTAAAGGCAGATCCTGCCTCTTAAACCTGGTCGATTTCTTTGAAACAGTCACCAAGGCCATTGACGAGGGGACGGTGGTCCACACAGCCTACCTGGACCTCGCAAAAGCCTTCGATACAATACCCCACTCGGGCATTATAGATAAGCTCACCAGCTTAAATATAAACCCCTATGTCACTAGATGGGTTGCAAACTGGCTCAAGGACAGAACCCACATGGTTAGAATTGCTGGAGCCATGTCAGACTCCAAACCAGTTACAAGTGGCGTCCCACAAGGCTCAGTCCTGGGGCCTGTCTTGTTCGTTATATATTTCTCGGAGGTACAGGCCAACACGGAAGGACTGTGGCTGACCAAGTTTGCAGATGACTGCAAACTGGGCGCCATAATCGACTCTCCAGCCGACACAAGCATCTTCCAAAAGGGCCTCATAGAAACAGACGACTGGTGCCAGAGCCATGGCCTCAAGCTAAACGCCAAAAAGTGTATAGTCATCCCCTTTGGCAAAAATAAAGTGCCCACAAATTAACACATAAGTGGTAATCCATTAAGTACGGAAGAAGTAATTAGGGACCTGGGGACCCAAGTTGATAGCAATATCTCATTTGACAACCACGTGGCTAAAGTGGTTAGAAAAACATTTTATATAGCCCACCTAATCATGAAGGGATTCACATCTAGATCAGGGGAGGTCATTGTGCCTCTTTACTCATCCCTTATCAGGCCCATAGTTGAGTACAATGCCCCTTTTGGGATGTACCTTACCAGACACCGGCAGCAACTGGAAAGACCCCAAAAGTACCTCACCAAGAGGATCAAAGGGCTCAAACAGATGCCATATGCTGCCCGTTTAAAGAAACTCCAGCTCTACTCAGTGGCATACCGCCTGCTCAGAGGTGATCTGTGCCTGACGTATTAAGTCATGTCCAATCCGGAATTAATGGACATGCTGCACCTCAGAAAATCCAAATCCCATCGAGCTATGCGCTCGAGAGACTTGAACCTCAGCACTGAAATAGATAGGACATGCTGGAGGGACAGATTCATAACCCAGAGGCTCCCTTCACTCTGGAATAAAATCCCAGTCCAGGTTAGGCAGAGTCCCTCATTGACTCTCTTCAAGAGGAATCTTGATGAGTGGATGGGGGATTGTAGGTTTACCCCGGGTATCACTTCTGTGTCACTGGTAGAGGCACAGTATACTAACCTCGAAAAAGGGCTTAGCAAAATTAATTTAAAATGGGTGGCGAAAGCCAAACACACTCTGGCTAGGCTTATAAATGCCCTAGGGCAGATAGCCTAGTATGAACCTAAGTACAATTTTAAACAATATTGATATAATAGTTATAGCAAAAAGATTCACATATGTTGGGTTACATGCAAAAAAATAAAGTTGCATTAAAAAGAAGCTAAGTAACAATTTTACATTGATATAGTTCAATAGGTCAACAATAAAACATTTTTGTTTGTATAAAATTATGCACATGCATAGTAGACACATTGGAGAGAGAGGTGTAATGAGGTACTAAGTATGGCCCTTTTGAGGATACATAAAGGGAAGGAAGACTAGGTAGGGTCATGGCAAGGGCAGGTTCTGGAATTGAGAAAATAAGCTTTTAGTTCATTTTTAAAGTGTGAGGTGTGGGAGATTGAACGTAAGTCAAGGGGAAGTTTGTTCCAAGCATGGGCAAGGGAGTATTTGTAGAGTAGTTTGCCTACTGTCCTTTTTGGGTGGTAGATATCAAGTAATTGTTGGTTAGAAGTACGGAGGGTCCGGGATGGGATGGAGACTAAGGAAGAATAGAGATGGACAGAAGGAGGGTTTATAAAGAATAGAGTGTAGCATATGAAATTGATAAGATAGCAGAAACTGGGGAAGTTCAAGCCATTGAAGAGAGTTTAAAGAAATGCAGTGGTGTGAGTTGTATGTGGAGTTAGTAATGAATGTGGCTATTTTATGGTAAGTCTGTTGCAGTTTGTTTAGAGTGGAGGCCTGGATATTAAGAACTAGGGCGGCGTATAAGAGGGAGGGGAGGAGGAGTGCCTGGCCCAGGGTAAGTCTAGATTCAGAGGTTAGGAATTTTTTGTCCCGATGTAGCAGACCTAGTTTCTGGTTTGGTTTTTTTTTTTATATATTGGAGTGTGTGTAGGTTGAACTTCAGTTAGTCATCGATAATGACCCCTAGGTGTTTTGTGTGGGTGTCAGGTTGGATAGTTGTGTTAGAAGATGTAGTAAAAAAGGAGGTTTTGTGATAAGAAAGAGAACGGGGAAGGAAAAGTAGGAGTTTGATCTTTTTGGAATTTAGGATCAATAGGTTGTGAGAGAGCCATTGTTCAGTGGATAGTAGGGCCTGTTGGGTCAGGGAGTGTAGTTCAGGAATGTTATTTGAGATGGATACAAGTGTGGTGTCGTCAGCATACTGAATAAGGGAGGAATATTTGCATGAGGTATAAAGATCATTGGTGAAGATGTTAAACAAAAGGGGTCCCAAGGTGGAGCCTTGGGGAACACCAGTGGAGATGGGAAGGAAAGGTGAGGAGGATGAGAGCCATTTGACAGATTGTTCCCTGCCAGATAGGTAACTATTAAACCAGGCAAGTGCGGAGGGGGATAGGCAGAGATTTGCGAGTTTGGATCGTAGTAGAGGATGAGAGACAGTATCGAAGGCTTTGGAGAGATCTAGGAAGAGACAGGAAATGAGTTTATTGTTGTCTAGGGCCTCTGCAATGATATGAGTGAAGGAGAGGAGGGCAGTGGTGGTGCTGTGGTGAGGACGAAATCCATGTTGGGTAGGGGTAAGAAAGTGGTGTGTGAGGAGGTGATTGAGAAGCTGTGAGTGAATACATTTTTCTAATATCTTGGAGAGAGGGGACAGAATGACAATGGATCAGTAGTTTGAGAGGTCAGTGGAGTTTCCACCTTTATGAAGAGGGATAGTGAATAAAGATTTCCAAAGGGTGGGGACAGTTGATTCCAGAATAGATTGATTAAGTAGTATAGATATAGGATAGGCAATTGAGTCGGCAGCAAGTTTGAGGAATGTAGGAGATAGATTGTCAGTGGAAGGAGAGCAAGGTTTTAGCTTGAATAGTAGAGATTTGATGTAAGTAATGGGAACTGGCTCAAAAGAAAACAAAGTTGTGTTAGTGTGACTTGGAGGGGTGGGTGTCGAAGTAGAGTTTGGCTTAGAGGTTACCAGATTTTTGATGGAAGAGAGAGTGTTTATTCAGAAGGGTAGCTGTTTCCTGAGAGGAAGAGTTAGGGTATGGGGAGGGATTAGAGGGCCTTTCCAGGATAGAGGATGTTGTTGAGAGTTGACCAAAATTTTCGAGGACTGGATTTGTTGTTAAGCTGAGCAAAGCTATAGCATAACTTTTTGTCATTATTTGTACGTTTTTTTGCAAGGTTCCTCAGTTGCCTGTATTTCTGAAGAAAAGGTGGTTGTTTAGTTTTAGTCCAGGTTTTCCAAGCACGATCTATTTGTTTCATAAGGGACCTAGTCTCTTTGGAGAGCCAGGAAGATTTATTTGATTTTACTCTGATCTTCCTAGAGGGAGCTAAGGAGTTTAGAGTATTCATGAAGATGTTATTGAAAGTGCTTACAGCATCGTTTAGGGGGAGGTGTTTTAGGATGGACCAATCTACGTTATGGAGAATGGAGTTAAATTGGGATGAATTGAAACTTGATAGTTTTCGACGGTCTTTGATAAGGTGGGGTTTAGGAATATGGGAGTTGTGTCTTAAAATGGTGGTAGGGAGATGATCACTGAGGGAGTCGGGTAAGGTGGTGGGATTGTGGTATTGGTGGGGGGAATTGATAAGGATCCAGTCTATGATGGAGCTGCAAGTGGAATTTTTATGGAAGCGAATGGGAGATGTTATAAATTTGGTGGAAGCCGTGTAGGTGGATACTGAGTTGGGGGGAGTCGGTTGTGAGTTTGGACCAATCAATGTTGACATCACCAAGGATAAGTGTCTCATATGGTATGTTGTGGGAGAATCAGGATAGGTTGTTTTCAAGAATGGGCAGATTGTTATCAGGTAGACAGAGGCAATTGCAAGTTTTTTTGTGGGGATTCAGATGGCAGTTAAGGATGATGATTTCAGCTGGGAGGAAGTCAGGAATTGGGGAAGGGTATGGTGAGAGGTTAAGGTTGTTTGAGTAGGGGATGGCCACGCCACCACCTTTTTTTACAGGTCTTTAAGATCGGAAGATATTTTAACCTGGTGGGAGTATTTCACTTTTTGAGATTTGTGGCTTGAGCCAGGTTTCAGATAGGGAGAGGATGTGAGGGGTATTGAGAGCTATCCAGGAGTGCAGCTCAGTGACTTTATTTGCGAGACTCTGAATATTCAATGAGTAAATATTTGGATGGAGATGATTGTTGTGACCTGAGGTTGGTGACTGTTAGAGGAGAAAGATGGGGGCAGTGTAGAGGTAGTTTTGGGGAGAGAAGAGGGGCCAGGTTTGGGATGAATATCTCCAGAACAAAGTAGGTTTTTAGTAAGGAGAGCGTGTGTAGTAGATGCTAGATGGAGTTTGTGTAGTTTTAACTTAGCTTTGTGGGACGGTTTAAAAACCTGTGTTATGGATAGTTTATATAGACTTGTTGTAGAGGTAGTAAAGATATTAGGGGAGATAATAAAATATGAAGTAGTTGGATATATGTTGTATGAGTGAGAAGTTGGTGAACATAGGAGTGGGTTAGACAGGGTGGAGATAGAGAGAATAAGGAGTAGTGTAGAAGATATTAGAAAATAATACATGTTGGAATAAAATATGGTCAGACAGAGTAGTTAGAGACGGTGGTATAGAGGAAGTGGTGCTGACAAGATTGACAGATTAGTAAGGTGGTTGTGGCAAAAGGCAGGAAGTGGAATTGTAGTGGCTAGTGGGACAGGAAGGGGAGGGATAGTTAGGTATAAAGGTAATTGTAATAGGGTGGATGGGAATGGGGATAGTGTAGCGAAGTGAGCCCGAGCATAGCGGGGCTAGCACCCTGGTCAAGATGAAGTCATAGAAACAATAAAAAAAAAAAAAAAAAAAAAAAAAAAGATGGTGAAAAACTAGCTTGAGAAACAAGGATATAAAATTTCTAAAGGTACAGTCACCAGAAATAAAATAAAAAAAAATAAAATATGAGCAGAAGTAAGCTTACAAAAGGACACTGGCCTCAAGCTACACAAGTAGATTTACTTGAAGCAAACCCAGTGCTCTATGGTTAAAATAAGCTACAATAGAGAGGGGCTTTGGAGGGGGAGAGAGCGGTATTACTTATCAGCTAAAAGCAGGGCAAAAAATATTAATATGCAAGAGTCTGAAGACCGTAAAATAGGGCAGGTGCACTATGAAAGGCAGTTATGAGTGAGGCTAGAAATGAATTCAGGAAAGGGTAAAGTACAGAACAGGATAATACACACAAAAACAGTATGAGGATAGTGGGTAACCAAAGAGAAAGGATAGGAGCTGCTGGTGTCTGCTTTTCGTGGCAACTAGCAAAAAAAAAAAAAAAACTAAATTCTTGTTGTGCTTACAAAGTCTAGCATTAATTAAAAGATTAGCTTATGTAGTAGCTATTTACTGGGACACATACTTCAATGGTATTATTTTAAGCTTAAAATGGTGGCTTCCGGACCGATGGTTAGAGTTGCAGGGTATCTGTTAAAGTCCTCAAACCTGTGTTGCCTGTACTGTGGCCAGGAGAAAACCGCAGGGAAAAATCCACTAGGAGTGATCAGATTCATTTCTGGTTTTGTGGAGGGGAAAGCATATATTTTGACATTTAACAGAACAATGAATGATCCTGAGGAGAAGCAGACTTCAAGAAAATGCGTCTGTAGATTTTAATGTAAATGAACCATTTAGTAGTCAGGATTATATGAATAAGGTAGTGGTAGCGTTTGTTTTCTCCAACAGAATAGGGTTAATAAAGAGGATGTATAGGTTCATAGTCGTTTACTAGGCTAATGACCACAAGTACCTTTTAAGCCTAGCCATGCATTCCAAATCTCTGACAAGTTCTGATACCCTTGATGAGTGCAAGTGGGGGTTTGGGAGTTGAAACATTTACACTCTGGGGCCTAGGAGATATGAAAGGTGAGGCAGAAATTAAGCTGGGAGGTCTCTCTAGCAAGTTGTTTTTGAAAAGAGGAACTGGGTAGGGATGTCTTTCCCCTTTGTTGTTTGCTTTATCTTTATAGAGATGTTTAGAGAAAAAAAGACAGGGTCTGTCAAATTCAAGAATATAACTAGTATAGTAATTGCTTTATTTGCAGGTTATTTTTCATACTTGATAAACTCAGAAAAGGACAGTTCAGTGTTACGGAATATTTTGAGACCGTTTCAAGTCATTTTCAGATTTAAAATAAATGAAGATAAAGCAAAGGCTATACTAGTAAACTATGCACTCACACATGAATTGGTTTAGCAGTACTCATATTTATGAATACAAGGTAAGATAAAGTATGTGTGTGTGGATTAAAAAGGTTCTGTTTTGGCTGCTAAGGCTACATGGGAAGAAGATGATAATACTAAGAAGCTGGAAACTCTTGTTTATGGGTAGTAAGATGCAAGCAGGGAAAATAGTTTGCATCCCTTAGGTTTATATGCAGGTTAGGTGTATTTGTTATCAGTTGGAGACAACGTTGTGGATGATTAATGAATGTATTTAGGAGGGTAAGAAGGCAATTACTAAGTGAGATAAGCTGATTCTCTACATAGAACAAGGCGGTTTAGAAATACTTCATTTAGTGGGGTACTTACAACTGCACAGTTACTTAAGTGGAAGGGGATGTTGATGAATTGGGAGTGGGGGCTGGGTTTTGAAATGATAAGACTACAATTTAGGAAGAAAATCCTTGAGAAGAATAGCAAGCACTATTCATATTGTAATATTCATGAAGTATTCTAAGAACTAAGCCAGCGCAGCAATTGTTAAAGGAGATTTTGCCAATAGAGATGACTGCAAGTAGGGTTAAAGAAAATAAGCGAGAGAGGCTGGAATTTACAGGAGGAAACTGCCAAAGGAACCAAAAGTAAAGCATGGGATGAATCTAAGCAGAAGTTTGAACTGCAGGTTGAAGATTGTCTGCCCTACCATGGAGTGAAAGACTACAGGCAAAGAGAAAATGATACAGTGCTAAGTGAAGGATCATCTCTGGTAAAGTTTTTAGTTGAGTGGAGAATAATTAGTGAGGCATATCAAACATTGTGTGGTAACTATAAGAATCAGCTGAGGTTTGAAAGGATTGTGAAAAGAGAATGGAAAGGCACTTATTAAGGAACAATAGAAGGATATTATGTACGACTCCCAAGAATGTGGCCAAGTCTAAAAGGTTTAGGAGTTTTGCACAGAAGTGTTTGCATAGGTATTTTTATACCCCGGCAAACTTCAGAAGATTTTTCGTCTGGTGAATAAATGCTGGGAGGTATGATGGGGGAAAAAGCGAGGCAATTGGGAATGTTAATGATTTGGCAGATTTTAAAAATCCCCTGCAGGGTACTTTGTCAAAAATGTTTGGGGAGGCAAGTTGTAAATAAGGATTTTTTTTTGGGGGGGGGGGTTGATTTTGGATCTGAATTGTTTGGACTTAGGCTTTACTAGTATTACTAAGTTTAGTGCTGTTGGCTGTCAAAAATGTAGTGACTAGAAAGTAGAGATCAACATCTAAACCCACTGCAGTTGTAGTAAGGAAAGGAGCAAATTACAGAGAAATGAATGGAATGTGTGGGAACAGTACATGCAAATGTATGTTGAGGAGGAGGAGGAGGAGGCATGAGGTAAAAGGAAGAAAGGCAGGAAATGAAAGATCTTTGTAATACTTGAATGAATGAAAGTGCAACTATGGGATGTTTTGTTTTCTGTAAATGTATGTGTACCAATGGGGTTCCTGTTAAACGATTGGACGGACTGATTGTTAAAACCCATACGATTGAGAATTCAGTCTGTCGAACCGTTCTGACTGAAATCGTGTTACAGTAGGGATCGAGAAATTTGCCCTTTTCTCCACTGTAGTGTGATCTGTGGGGGGCTTGCCTCTGTGCAAAAGCATTTTTCTGTTGTATGTGGGTGTTTGCATTTGATGTTTTTTTTGTCAATCATAAGTTCAACTTTCTGTCCATTTGATCGTTTGAGATAGATCCTTACCCATGTTGTGATGATTTAGTGATATTTAAAAATACCAGGATAAGTTAAATCAGCCATTCTATCTTTTCTTAATTCTGTTTGCAATGGTAGGTAATGCTCTCTTTAATTCTGTATTCTTCTTTGTTTAAAGTGAGCCCCACCCCCTTACATACAGAAATTGGTTAAGTAATACACAAGCACCAGATTTGTCGGCATGCTGCTTTTCAGTAAAAGTCGCAATCTCATTAAAACCAGGACAGAAAAAAATGTACTCTGTGTACTGTAACAAAACGGCTGACATTCTTGTTAAAATCTAACAAATTAGTTTTAATTACTACAGTGGAATTTACTGTTGTTCGAGTTAGCAGTGTGTATGGTATTCAGTAGCTTGTGCAACACGTAGTTATGTGAATTTAATTTAGCCATTTGTTAAAGTTATCAACCTTGACAGATCCATGAGTCAAGTTAAATTTTAATATTAGCTGCCTTTAGTATCACTTTTTAATAGCTTAATGTGGCATTTGTATAGAAAGAGTGTTTCTATTTTATGAGTATCATTTTCTAGTTTATGGAAGAAAAATCCTCCACCAAGGCTGCTGTTTGTGTTACTTTTAGAGAATTCATACAGGGATATTCAGTATACTTGTGTAAGTATGTAAGTTGCTTTGGGGGTGACATTCAGTGTAAAATGGCTCCTTGTACCCATACCAGCAGAAAGGAAGCTCTTCCTACTAGCTAAAAAATGAAATGTATGTGCAGTTGTTTTTGTTTAATTTTTTCCCTTTATAGTTCCAGGCTATAAAGTTACAATAGGCTTATGGGAGATTTGGCTGATCTCTCCTCTACAGACTGCCTGAAACTTTTAACACTTCAAATTTATGTCGTTAATTGTGGCCACTTAATTATCAGCTTGCGGGGAGTGCAGTTTGTCTGAATGATGCTGTCCTTTAACATTTTTTCTTTCAAAACCCAGCTGTACAGTAATAGCAAAATGACATGAGCTTCTGCACTTATTTTAAATTTTTTTATTATTATTTAGTATAGAATGCTATTGTTCTCCCTCACATTCGGGAAGCACCTTGTTTGCAGTACCTGGCTTGTACCAGAGGTCAGTCAGTTGATGAAACTAGCTCCTTTGGCATCTTGGAAGTCAGATGCTTGATAATGACATGAGAATAAGAAGTTAGTTTTCTAGCTTCTTCAGTATTTACTTTTAACTAGCTAGAATTGAAATGAGACTATGTAACATGACTGCAAGCAGGGAACCATTATTAACTCCCCAAGTGATGTAGACATCCTACAGAAAGGCCTCACTGAGACCAGTGATTGGTGTCAAAACCATGGTCTTAA
This sequence comes from Protopterus annectens, assembly GCF_019279795.1. NCBI lineage: Eukaryota > Metazoa > Chordata > Ceratodontiformes > Protopteridae > Protopterus > Protopterus annectens. Next base: position 1,462,295,878 of record NC_056726.1, read on the forward strand.
GCTTAATGCCAAAAAATGCATAGTCATCCCCTTTGGGAAAAACTCTGTTTCCACTAATTACCACATCGATGGGACCCCACTGAATACTGAAGGCGTTATAAGAGATCTGGGGACACAGGTTGACGCAAGTTCTCCTTCGGCCACCACATTGCCACTGTGGTCAGAAAGTCCTTTGTGGCACATCTCATTACCAAGGGTTTTGCATCCAGGAAGAAAGAGATCATCATCTTTCTCTCTACTCTTCCCTCATTAGGCCAGTCATAGAGTATAATGCCCCATTTGGAATGAACCTCACTTGACACATGCAACAGCCGGAAAGGCTACAGAAGTACCTCACAAAGAGGATCGTAGGTCTTAAACACATGTCCTACACGGACAAACTCAAAACAACTCAAGCTATTTTCTGTCTCATATTGTCTGCTAAGAGGCGATTTCTGCTTGACTTACAAAGCCTTGTGTGACCCAGCTCTGTTAGAAATGCTATATCTAAAGAAATCCCATTCCCTCCGCACCACACGCTCCAGAGACTTCAACCTCATTACCACAATCAACAAAACATGCTGGAGAGACAGGTTCATAACACAGAGACTGCCCATGCTCTGGAATAGATTTTCCATACATGTCAAGCAGAGCACCCCACTGGCCGTCTTCAAGAGAAATCTTGATGAGTGGACGGGAAATAGAAAATTCTCCCCGAGGATCACTCCAGTTGCTCTACTTGATAGAGGCACGGGGAACTAATGCCGGGCGGCACGATGCCAGGGCACTTCTATGGGCTAGGCTTGTAAAGGCTTCAGGGCCATTAGCCTAGTACACACCTATGAACCTACTGGTATTTTGTGCTGGTTAAAGGTGCCAAATATTTGAAAACCTAATACATGGGGCATACTTCTTGATTTTCTGAAGTTAGTGGGCCTCTAATTTTGTAAAGAAGAGATGACATTTTTGTGTGTGTGTATGTTTGAGTTGTGTATTTTTTGGGATATCATGGCTGTTTTAAAACACTGGATATATTCCGGGAAGCAGGAGATGGTATCTGATATGTTTGCAGTCTTATGTTTCTTGTCACTGTTTTACTTCACATAATAAAACACTTCTGGCGAGTCTACATTGTCTGACTATTTGGGCAGTGATGAAATGGTTGCTAATCCAATAAAGATCAACTACATACAAGGTAGTCTGGGATAATAGTATTCCACTTCACCTGGTATTGCTTGATCGTTTAGTAATGAAGGAAAGTTTTTGGTGAGATTGCCGCAACCCGTTTTTGACCTTCACAGGTTATATTGAATGTCCATTTCAGGGATAGACAAGGTCAGCTTATGGTCTCCTGTATGGAGTGTAATATATTTGAGTATATTGAGCAAGTGACTACAGTAGGTGATAGATAATGTTGGTATGTACATGTAAGAACTTCAGTTGCAGTATGTCTTTGGATATTCAAATGTCATCACTGTAAAATGTTATGTAGCTAATTTTAATCGCTTTTGGTTTTGAAGCTCACTTTGTTGTAGATTTATTGTGAGGTTGCAGGACTCGAAGAGAGAACAGGCAAGTGTTTTGAGTGTTAAATTATATAACACATTTTTGTTTTTCTCCACATTTGGATAGTATTGGAGGTAGTATGTATATGCAGGGCCAATAAAGTTATTGTCCCACTCTATTCCTTTCTTATCAGATCCATATTACAGTGCAATTCCCCCCGTTTGGTGTTTACCTATCCAAGCATCTTGTCCAGCTAGAAAAAACAATATTTACTCGCATACTAAAAAATCACCAGTGTGGGCTGACTGAGCTATACAGAGCTTTTAAATGCTGCAAATATCTCTCCTAGGGACCTAAACCTACATCATAATGTGCACAGGATCTTTTGTTGGATACCACTCCTAAAAGATACCTTGCCTTTAGAATATGCTTCCACTCCGTCAAACAGAGCAGCTCCCTTACTCTCTTTAAATGTAATTCAGACAAATGGACAGGCAGCTGTAAATTCACCTTGTATTAAGCACCTCAACCCCTTAGGAGTAGGTGCACTGCAGTTGCTAGTTTAATGGTTTTCTTGGTAAGTTGCCTAAAACTCATTCACTTGTGAAGATTGTTATATAACATATAACATGTAACAATAGAACTTACTTTTTCTTTAAATGTCCTCATTAGGTTTCTCTTATCCCACCCTTCTATAGTTCAAAAGCTACCTATCCAATAGGTATCAGTCAGTAAAATGGCTTTCCACCCTCTTTTTTCCATAATTCCCTGTCAGTACCTGTGTACCTCAAGTCTTCATCCTTGGTTCCTCCTTTAACATTCTCACCAGCACTGTCCACACATCCACACAACAGGCCTTGTTAATAGTCCAAAGATGACTGCATGCTCCTTTGCATATTTGATATGGCGCACCTCAAAATAATCTGGAAGTTTTAACAGTACTTGAATGGCAGGCACTTCTAGTGACCTTTAATCTCCACCAGGCACTGTAGTTGGGGTGTATTCTTTTTCATCCCCCTTCCCAGAGAGAGGAAGAGGAACTGGCTCCACCTCGTTATTACTGTCGCTTCCTGGCCTGCTCATATTCCATTATTTTAACCCGTGTCTATCATCTGGGTATTAACTCTTTATTCTTGTATGCCACAGAGCTAGTTACCATATCTGAAGTGTTGACAAGATAGAAGTTTAGACCACAGAATTGTTAAAGCAGGTGCAGCTTCACACACTGTTTTTGGCCATTTCTTCTTTTTAGCATCAACTTATTGACTCTTTGGATTCAACTCTGGATGTCTGTTGACCTTGCCTTTTAGATAGTTCTGCACATCAGAAAGCATGAAATGGTGCTTACTGCTCAGGTTGGAATGTAGTTGCTTTGAACAGATATCCCTTGTTTCTTCTGAGAAACTTTCTCTTTCTAGTTTGTATACCAAGTTGTATTAGACAGTCACTGTTCTTTGCCACATTTGCATCCACCTACTTCTCTTTGGGACTTTGCTGAAGCATTGTCTAGTTTCCCCAATTTAGAGAAGATAGAGGCTGTGCATGCCTCATAGTAGAATTGTTCCTCTTGACTTTCCATCTCCATCTGACTTGTACTTGATAATTCTTAGACATGCTGCGATAAGAGGAATCCTTTTCCATCCTTGACCCCTAAGTTGGCTGAGGTGATAAAATGGCAACGCTTTATAGTGGAGTATTTATTTCTGTGTTCCGGTAAAATTAGATGACTGTGTTAGTGGAACAGTCCTTGTTGTCTTCATAGATTAGTACTAGGCTAACTGCCCTTGTGAGCCATTTTCAGCCTACCCTATTACTGCAAGTGAGAATCAAACCCAGCACTTTGTGTCTGTAAGGTAACCACCTTAACCATTATACCAACCTCCCACCCCTTCAGCTTTTAAACAGATGTTTGTCTCCCTGATATTGATATTTAAGACATGTTAAGATGTGGTTAAATTCCTGTTGCTATACTGCTGACTTTCTTGAAACAAGGAACTCCAGATAAAATATTTTCAGGATTTTCGTAATATCTTCACCTGTAGTATTTAACAATATCATATTACAACAGTAGTCTTAACAGACCAAATTTACTGCTTGCTGACAATAAATTGTGTAATGCTAATGCTCCAACTATACTGCATGCTCTTACTGGTGTAGATGCATCATAAGTTTATTTTGATTGTTACTGAAATAGGTATTGCATACAGTACCTTTTCTTAACTTCTGGCTCTAGTCTGTACTGACATTTCTGACCAAAACAAGATGCCTCAAATTCTCTCTTTACAAATTCTCTCTCAAGAATTTTTGTCAGCATGTCTTCTTGGCTATCGAGTACTGTTAATGTATGTTCAACATCAGACCATATATGCAGTCAGTGGTTTCTTTAAATGCAAGTGCATTTTTTCCATTATTGTAGTTGTATGTACTGGCCATCTTTTTTGTGTGTTCATTTTTCATCATATGCATCTCTGTCTTGCTGCATTTCCTGAACTCTGACATTCTCATTTGTCACAGGTAGCTATGTTACTTAACTTCCAGTTCTCTAAACAGATCCTGTTGCTGCTCTGGCAAATATGAAGAAGTCAGCATAGCAGCTGTAAGAATCTCCTTTTCTGATTTATAACATTGGAATCCTAGCATAGACTAAACTGTTAGGTTCTGTTAGACTTGACAGTAACTTCTGTACTGATTTCTTACATTCGTCAGTGGCCTGCAGTCCGTCTGTTACCATTGCTTTCCTTACGTATAGCCTGTGTAATGTGCAAGTGTGTGTTTAGTTATATTTCTGTATATATGTATACACGCACACGGTTTACTGTCAGAATTGGAACGGTCCAAAAAAAAGTGTGCTTCACCAACCGTTAACAAGGAACACTACCTAGGCCAGTATATTTAGTATTATGCAGATTATTCGAATTTGGCATTATTTGACATACTGTGTCCCCTGCAGCTTACACAATAGTAACATAAGTTCAGCTGTCAGCAGTATGAACGTACTGCACAACACACTGTACTTACATGTTTTTGATTGGGGGCAAGTCCCCCTGCACTCCCCACACCCACTGCAAATTGTATATTTCAGCTCCAAGATAGCATTGCAGTGGGGGAAAGGGTCAATTTCCTAATTCCGATGTTGATTCAATGCCAAGATGGCGGCGCCTTGTATGGCAGTGACCTCTCTGGCTCTTGATGTGCACTTACTGTTTTCTTGTCTTGCTGTGAATTCTTCACAGGTGAGTCTGCTTGTTGCTGTCTAGTGAGCGGACATTGCCATGAGGATGTTGGTGATGTCAAAATGTGCAGTAGTGTCTTTTTGCGTTTTTTTTTTACCAACAAAATAATATGGAGCGGTGGAAGTTGGGGTCTGCAATGGTGATCGAGCTGATTTGGAGTGCGGGAAATGGAGTTTTGTCTGTTTTCTTTTTGGAATGGGATTCCTTGAATGTGTTGAAGGTTGAAGTGATTGAATATGGAAATAGAGATGGTCTGGGTGATGGTCTGCAGTGTAGGCAAAGAGGAAGACTTAGTGGTTATTGGTGATGGTGCAGTCAGTCAGGCCTGTGGGTAGAGGTGATTGATAGACTGTGGTCAGAGAGGGTCGGAAGAAAGAATGTTGGACTGGAAGTTGTTATGTGTGGTCAGGACTGCAAGAAGCAGTGGTTGACTGCAGGTAGCGGCGGTTGCACTGATGAAAAAGGACTATTTATATGTTGTTGATCTTCGGTTGGCTCTTTGTTGCTGTGTTATTTCTGTTTTACTGTTTCATGTAGCTGTGTTGTCTTGTGTTGTGCTGTTATGATGTCCTTCATGGATGCATCTGCAGTCATAACAAGTGGGTTGTCCTGTCGTCAGGCAGCCCTTCAGTCGGCCGGATTCCAAAGTCCGGGTCCGGCTTCGGCTGATGTCGCACTCCACCCGACGTCATCTTTGTTGGTCTTCGGGTATAAAGGCATCAGCCGACGCCATTTTCCTCAGTCTTTCTTGCCGCATGGCGCCCGAAGCAGAAGCTGTTCGCAAGTGCCGGTCGGTCGGATCCAGGGATTACTTCTACCGAATACTACTTCGAAGACTTCTAAAGCTAAGTACCCCGTTGGGGACTCTTTCTTGCCTCAGCCGATGTCAGAAAAAGTTAACAATTGTTTAAACTGTGGGAAACACATACCTCATAAAGATTTCCACTCTTACTGTCTGCCTTGTTTCGGCCCAGCCCACGACGTAGCAGCCTGTTCGGCCTGTGCTTCCTTCAACCGACGAACGCTTAGGCGTTGGTCGGAGTTCGCAGAACAGTTTTTCGGTTCTGATTTTGCGTATATTATGCCGTCGGATCCTCCGACTACCCAATCTGGCAAAAAACACAAAGATAAAGACCGACACTCGCGGTCCGCGGTTTCGGCCGAAACCTTGGTCAAGCAAACCGCGAGTGTCTCGGTTTTCATGTAGCTGTGTTGTCTTGTGTTGTGCTGTTATGTTATGGTGCATGAGCTCGGAGGAACGGTATTTCGTTCAGCTGTACTCTGGTTGAATGACAGTTTGCTTTGCTTGTTTTACTGCGATCTCTTGTAATAAGGTCAACGACATATATGCAAATGCACAGTGCACTCGCTAAACTGGGGACTCGCACACATGAAGGTTCAGCAACACAGATTCTGCCAACCTTAATCTGGTATCTCATGGTCGCTGTACCTTGTGCATGTGTGTCATACCTTTCAACTGTCAAAAATTTCACAGAATGTCCAGAGTTTTGCCTCATATTTTGGTCTGGTCATCTTAAAAATTTGTGATTTCCTGGAAATCATTGCAGATTGCAGTTACTATATAATGATACTAGACATACGAGTTTGACTATATGTATTCATCAGAAAATGCATGCAAACACAAAAACCTATTCTGGCAACTTTCCAATTATATAGGTTTTCAGGTTGTTACTGGGCTAATGACCACTAGGGCTTTTACAGTCCTAAGTATCATGATAGTAGGTGTGGAGCTAACGATTTATGGGGGGTGGGGGTGGATTTAGTTAGGATACTTTTCTTATTGACATCCTCTGTTTATAACTAACATGGTGGCCAGCCCAGGGGTAAATTTACGATTTCCCATCCAATTTTCAAGGCTTTGTTTGAATAAGGATCAGGGTTAAACTCTCTGTTTTACATGGCTGGGGAGCCTATTCCATAGTGTATTGATCTTTTGAGACACGCATGTGTCTGTCCAACACATTTTGCTTATGTTGCAAGTGGAGTTTAGATCACTTGATCTAGTGTTTCTGGTGCTGTTTGTTTTGTGCGTGTGGAGCAGAGACGGAGCTTTTAGGCGATCAGTGTAGGATAGGGTATTCATGCCCTGAATTCTCCTGGTGAGAACTTTGTGGGCATTCCAGCTGTTGTCTAGTTAGATACATGCCAAAGCGGGCATTGTATTCACTGATAGGTCGGATAATAGCTGAGTAGAGTGGTACTATAACATTTATGGGCCTGGATGCCATACCATTAAGATGGGTGACATAGAATGATTTTCTTATTATCCTAGCTACACGTTGGTCAGAGGCCAGAATGATTTTCTTGTTATCTTAGCTATGTGTTGGTCAGAGGCCAGATTGCTGTTTATGTATGTTCCTAGATCTCCTGCTAGTGGGTCGACTCTTAAGGCATTTTATCACTAGAGTAATTAACTTGCATTGACAAATTTCCCAAAGGGCATTAGAATGTATTTTTGTCACTGAGTTTTAGGCCATGAATTTGGCACCAGTCATTGGTCTGTGTTAAACCCACTTGCAAGATGTTTGTGTCTGGGGGGGGGGGTCTATAATAGCTCCCGGTTTAGACTTATCTGCGAACCTGGAGAGCCAAAGGTCTTTAACATTATCCTTGACTTTTTTTTTATTTATTTTTTATTTTATTTATTTATTTATCATTTGTTGACCGGGAAAGTCCGACTAGGTTCCAAAGAGCCCGTTTTCAGCGGAGGCCCGGGGAGAAATGCTCCACACTTCCAAGGATATATTTCCCCCCCCCAACAGATTTGTATATTTTTCAATTGAATTGTACAGGTTATAGGTCACATTAAAGGTGGGAAACATTTTGAAATGATTTATTGTAGTCTCATTTTTGATTTCACAAAAATCTAGCATTTTAACAGGGGTGTGTACACTTCTATATCCACTGTATACTATAACTAATGTTGACTTCATATAAACCTGATCATATTAATGCAAAATGTGCCCATAAAGGCAGCAAATACTAATGTAAAACATAAAAAAAAAATCCTAGCTGAAACGAAAATCCTAACAATATCAGTAAAGCTCTAAGTATAGAGATATACCCATACCTTAGTGGAACATATCAAGCACACATGATAGTATGCAGTAGTCGGAATTAAAAGCATATCACACTGAGAGCTATATTTAAAAACATATTAAAAAGCAGTATCAAAAAAACATACCAAAAAGGGGGAATTTAATGTCTCAGAGGTCAGTTTAATAATAAAAGGTTTAAGCGTTACCTTATCATTCAGCACATACACCTTATCTACTTGTAGTCTTATTATCCACTTCACTTTAACCTTCTCAGTTAAATTCTTAAGTCTGCCCAATCTGGCGTTCCTGTGGACTAATTCTAGTAGAAGAAATGCAAATCTGTGGTAAGATCCATGGGCAAGAACTTGTCTAGCAAGTGCATTGCTGTCATTGTTTGTGTCTTTCAGCTTGTCCCGGTAAGGGGTCGCCACAGCGGAACTCCGGTCCGCTAATGATTGGCAGTAGATTTTTATGTGCTGAGTTGCTGACCACGACGCACAACCGTCAACGAAGGTACGCCCCATTCACGCATGTCTCCACACAGAAGACGCTCTAGCTGAGAATCGAACAGTACAATGTCTTACTGTGAGGTGACAACGCTACCGCAGCACCACCACCACAGTCTAATAGCATATAAATGTTCACGCTCTCTCACAGTGCAGTTGGTTTTGCCTACATAAAAGGCAGGACATTTAGCGCAATACACTAAATATACCAAATCCCTGGTCTTACAATGTGCATAATGTTGAAATCCATAAACTATATTGGTGGTGGGATGAATAAACGTATTGTTATTGGCCATGTATGTGCAACACTTACTCATGTTGGTCAGTACCAGATCCAGTATGTTTGACCCTCTGACTGGAGTGTGCACTACCTGTTCCAGGGTGTTTTGCGTTAATGAAGTCCAGGTCAGCATTGTGCCTGCGAGTCTGAGGCTGTGTATGCTTCTCAGTCTGTAGAGGGGTAATTAAAGTCACCCACATATAGGGTGTTTGGTTTGGATGATGGCACTTTTAGCAGGTTTAGGTAATAGTCTTGAGACACAAGGGTATAGATGGTGACCTGTAGCTAGCTGTAATACGATGAGGGACCTTGCCTGTGGTGATTTGCATGTGGATGACCTCCATGGTAGCATCCTGCTTGACCAACCTGAACATATGTTTGTTTGCTAACACAGAAACCTCTCAACCCTTGGTCCCAGTCTGTGCTGCAGACAGTTGGTCTGAATGTGTGGAAGCACTGTAGCCTTGTATGTCTGGAGTACTTTCTCCAGCTTTAAACCAAATCTGAATCTCAGCACAGATTCATAGGACGATACTAGGCTACTGGCCGGGAAGCCCTTGTAAGTCTAGCCAAGGATTTCACCCATGTACCCACAAAGTTAGCACCTGTTTTCCCTGTCCAGAGACACAGATGGGATCCTAGGGGTATATTTTCTGTTTCCCATCCAGTCATCCAGATTCCTCTTATAGAGGGCTAGTGAGGTACTCTGCTTGACATGGAGAGGGAATATATTCCACAAATGGGGGAGTCGTTGGGATGCAAATCTATCCCGCCAACAAGTTCTATTAATGTCACAAACCAGGTTGAGACCTTGTATGCAGGTTGCGCAAGTGGAGTCTGACTTATGGATATGCAGCAACTCCATCAAGGCCGAGTCTGAGACTGCCTTGTATGCCAGACATAGGTCACCTCTGAGCAGTCTGTGAGAGACTGAGTAGAGGGACAGGGATTTTGGCCTGTCTTTATAGGATAGGTGTTTGAGACCGTGGGTTTTCCTGGTCAGGAACCTCTGTGGTCTCTCCAACTGCTGCATGTGCTTGGCAAGGTACATGCCAAAGGGAGCATTGTACTCTGTAATGGGTCTGATAAGGGAGGAGTGCAGGGATGTTATGACATCCTTGTTCCTGAATGAAATACCCTCACTTATGAGGTGGGCCATGTAAAAAGCCTTCCATACAACAGAGGCAGCATGGTGGTCAAAAGTCAGCTTGCTATCAACCTGGGTGCCCAAGTCCCTCACGACTGATTGCGTGCTTAGTACGTTGTTATTAATGTGATAATTAGTGCGGACACCATTTTCCCCAAAGGAGATGATGATGCATTTCTTGGTATTCAGTTTGAGGCCATGCTTCTGGCACCAGTCATTAGTTTCATTAAGGCCCTCTTAGAATATGTTCACATCACTAGGGGAATTTGTGACAGTGCCCAGCTTGCAGTTGTCTGCAAACATGGTCAGCCACAGACCACTGGTTTTGGCTTGCACCTCAAAAATTTATATCCCAAACAGTAAATGCCCCAAGACTGATCCTTGGGGTGCACCACTTGTTACGGGTCTACTACTAGAGGTGGCTTCCCTATTTTGACTGAGAGGGTTCTATCAGTGAGCCAGTTAGCTACCCATCTGGTAACATATGGGTTGATGCATAGCTGGGAGAGTTTATCTATTATGCCCGAGTGGGGAATAGTGTCAAAGGCTTTGGCTAGGTAAAGGTAGGTGGTGTGCACTGTCTTGCCCTCGTCCATGACTTTGTTTCAAAGAAGGCGGCCAAGTTTAACTCATTACATCCGAGTGACACCTCCAGGTGCATCTCCATTTAACTCGTATTGAATTCTCTAGGCGTCAAATATTGCTTGTTCATATTTGCATCAATAGTTCTAAAATTATGCTATGTGCAAGGTTTTAAAAGATTTAATCTTGAAGCTTACACAATGGCAAACTCAACTGCATTAATATTCGACTTCTGTCTAGTGCAGGTAAATAGCTATTAACTACAAACAACAAATAAAACAAAAGATATATATGAATAAATAACCGACCGAAGAAAACCGGATCCATCACTTAGAATTTATTCCAACCTCTAGCGCTTCGGCAATAGCCTTCCAAGGAGAATACAAACTAGAAATGCAGCACACGTTTATATAATAAAATTAATCAATTTAAAACCCATATTAAATTTAAATAAAAGTGGTGGTGGTGCTGCGGTAGCGTTGTCGCCTCACAGACGTTGCCCGTTCAATTCTCAGAGCGTCTTCTGTGTGACGACATGCGTGAATGGCCGTTCCTTCGTTGAAGGTTGTGCGTTAGGCCCGGCAAGCCAGCACGTAAAACTCTACTGCCAATCATTAGCGGACCGGAGTTCTGCTGTGGCGACCCCTAACTGGGAAAAGCTGAAAGACACACATTCAATTTAAATAAAAACTGTCCAGTTGTATTCTGCATTAATGCCACCAGGGGTTAAAGTGCCATAGTTTAATATAAAGAGTTTCCTTATACAAAAGTTTTTTTCTTTGAATTAATACTATATTTATTAATGATAATAGGTTCTAAAATTGTACCCAACAACCCCTGTGGATTACTCCTATGATATTTTTTAAAATGCATTGCAAGTGGAGACTCTAATTTTTCATTTTTTTATATCCCTGACCTGTTCCTGAATCCTGGTCTTAAAGGCCCTTTTACTTTCACGTATATAAAACATCCCACATGGACATTTTAAGTGCATACACAAATGCTTTCTGTATTACATGAAAACATAGCATTAGGTTGAAAAAAAAATAATCCATTAATATACCTAAATGTTTTACTAACATATTGACATGTTATACATCTACCACAGGGATGGGTCCCCACCAGGCTAGGATTATTACTTAAACACATGTTGGGTCTAGAAAAATCTAACATGAACGAGCATGTCCTTTATATTTTTTCCTCTTCTGTATGCAAAATTCAAATTCTTATCGAAAAGATCCACAAGATCTCTATATTTAAATAAAGAAGTCCAGTAAAACTGAATTATTTGTTTAACTTCTGTTAATAAATCGTAAGTCATAACTACATAGATCTTTCTTAAAGTATTTAATCTATTACTGGATTTGCCCTGACGTCTATTATACCCATTATTTGACTCACAAATAATGCTCTTTCTAACTTTATCTAGACAAGGCAATACTTTATCAACATCATAACCTCTCTTAATGAATAATTTATATTTTTTGTAGTTTATTACTTATTTCATTAGTATTATTATATGACCTCTTTACTCTAACAAGCTCACCATAAGGCAAAGATTTTAGAAGATGTGGGGGATGGTAGCTAGTTGAATGCAAGCCATACTCAAATTTACGATATACTTTAGTAATAATCTTACCATTTCTACCACCTTCTAGACTGTTTTTTTTTTAGGATATTAATCTATATAGATATAATTTTCATAGTTTTCTAAATATCTCATGAACCAAGTAACACAGAACTCCTTAGCGTCATATGAAAGGTCTCAGCTAGATGAATAAAACGCTGGTGACAGTATGTGCGTAACTTGAGTGGTTGCTGAGACATCGTAAGTTGTTTACGAAATATTACAAATGTTAATAGTTCCTGTATTTACTGTGTCTTGTAAAATTCTGTTTAAGACCTAGAAGCCAAAGAAAGCTACCACTATAAAAGGTTTGTGATGAAGAATCTCCCATTTGTACTTCTTTCATAACCCCTATGGTTCTAGAAATATGAACATTTGTCTGAAATGTGAGGACATAATTTGATTCTGTCAAAAGGCTTGGGCTCCACCTATTGGAAGTTGCAGTACAAACTTCCTGAGCACCATTGGAGTGAATGAATTGACAGGCATAATCTCCCTTTGACAAAACCAAACTGTGTGGGTTCAAGTGTTTGGAGGTTGCCAATGTCCTTGTTTATAAGGTTTATGATGATGTGTTCATGGCCTTGCAGATCAGGCTAGTTAGGCTTTACAATGTTTACATTCACTAGAGTGAGGAGGGCTTGAAGGGTGTGGAGTTTTTTGTTTAAGCTCTGGGCATTGAGCGGTAACCTCTTAAGGTTGCTTGTAGGCTTTTTCACTATATTGGTAGCTTTGTCTTTTTGGCATAGCCTAACAAAAGCTGTGAACAGGTGAATTAAATTTTTAGTCAATATCCACAAGCTTAGGAGGAACAGATGCATCCTGTATTTGGCGAAGCAGTGTGGTATTTTGACCATGTTCTTCCATGATGGATATTGAATCCCTTGGAGTGATACCAGAAAGAAAGACAATTGGTTTTTAAAGATGCTAGCCAGGTTTTAAGGCCCCTCATTAAATTTCCACATTACTGGTAATGGAACCACCCAGCAACCAGTCTGTATTTTCTTCCAGACTTTTGACTCTTGTTCCCATCATACAATGCCAACTGTTTTACTGGCCATTTATTATTAGTAAGTAATTACATGAGGTCACAGCAGATACAGTAAAGATATTGGGTGAGATAGGGGATAAATGGCTCCTGAGGGTACTCATAGCAGTGTGGAGAGAGAGAGAGGAGTATCCTAGATGACTGGAGAATAAGCATACTTATGCCACTGTAGAAGAACAAAGAGGGCATTCACAACTGTGGACAGTACAAAGGCATCAAATTCCTGTTATGCTGCATGAAAGTTCTGGAGAGGGTGATTAATAAATGGATACGCAGAGTAGTAGAATGTAAGATGGGAGATGAGCAGTTTGGATTCAGATCGGAATATAGCACAACTGACCTGATGCTTACAGTGAAGACAGACAGTTGAGAAGAAGCAAAGAGAACAGATTACGATGGTTTGGACACATACAGAAAAGCAGAAGGCAATCTGGTGAAGATGATTTGGGATAGACAGTAAGAATGTAAGAGAAAACGAGTATGTCCAGCAAAGAGGTGGATGGATTGTGTGAGAGAAGATCTGTGACAGGCATGAGTGTCGAAGAAGCCAGGAATGTGTGGCATTGAATTGAGAGGTGGCGACAGTTAACACGATACCCCAACCTCATGTAGAAAATGTGAAAAAGTGGCCTGATGATGACTTGAGGCAGATTTGCAGGTTTGATGCCTTTAGCTCCAAAAGAACTTTCCTCTGCCCTCACCGAGTGCATGGGTGTCATTTTCTTTTCCATCATTCACCACATTTTCACTGACCCTGATTACTGTGGCACCTGTTGTGTCTCTACTGGTTCTAGCATCACTAATACGGTCTCCTCCAGCCATAGTATCCACACCTCTGGTACCACTTAGCCCCAAACTGGCCTTCCTGGCATTTGTTGACTGTATTTGATAACTCTTTTGATCCAGATCTTTTGCTAGTTGGCATCACTGTATTATGTGACCCTGTTACAAACACTGATAATTGATGTCTGTACTCCTAACATTGAGGTTCTCTGATTCAGATCTGCCAGCATTGGAATCCTTTTTGTCAGCACCTTCAGTGACTCCCATGTGGTTCAGTTATTTTTGAGTACACATTAGTTGAAGCTTTGAGTGGACAAAACAGACTGGTGAAAGCATCGTCTGGATGCAAAACAAAAGAAAATAATGGGGCCAAGCTCTCTGTGCCCCTTATTTATAAATAATTAAACACTTCCACATTTACAAGCAGAAGGGAATAGCCTCCATAACTTTGAATCTCTACTGGTGTCCCAACAGAAATTGGAGTAGCAGTAATTCTCACTGGAAAACAGTCGGTGAGTTGCATTTTGGGGAAGTAAACACACCTTTGCTCATTTTTGCACACAGCTAAGGAAGCCACTTCATACTCCCTAATGATAGTTTGCTGTATTGGGTTCTGAGGCGTTCAGCTTTACTTCCCCTCTCAAACTTGTACCGCAGACTCCCGTTCATAGAGCCTTCAAGCCTATCAGTGGACTCCACCATGATGGTCGAAGAATTATGTTAAATACCCTCTTCTCAAGTTCTGTAGGCTGTTGGATTGCCATTCCCTCCCTCTTCTCCACCTGTTTCCACTGGTTTCCCTAAGCCTCTTAAATGACCTTGTAGTTAAAAGGCCAAAATGTCTCTATAACAAGCATTTAGAACCTAATTTGCACCAACTGAGGAGAACCAGGAGTATGGACTCCCCTTTCTTTTTGGATATGCCTGAATTTGTGGAGTTCATCCAAATCCTGTAACAAAAGGGAAGTTATGTTCAGAGTATCAGTCTTCCCACACTGTATGTTGCAGAGGGCTTGCAGTTTCACATCACAGATCTCTTTTACTAGTCCTTCCCTTGGTGGATATCCTTGGGTTTCCCCTGCCACAGTGGCCACTGTTTTTCTCCTTTGCTGAAATAAACTACGCAAGAAAGTTATCAAATTACAACCTATCTAGGTTGTTAGCTAAATGCAATGTTTTATGCTATGCTTTCCGCAGTGCCCTGAAACATAAATTGCACTAAAGCCTGAACGATTTTCCAGATCCAGGTCTTATTTTGGAATCACAGTCATCAGTATTGTTCTCCTTCGAGTTGGCAGCCAAAAGGATTAGCTAAGGACTTTACTTGGTCCTAGAGGTTATCAAAGGCAGACCTTCTCTTCTCGGATCCAGCGTAAGTACCCAATGTTTGATCAGTGAAAGGTCTGTCTTTGATGTAACATGCCTCCCTTCGTTCCCCATCGTACTCTTTCCTCTCCATTATTGTTCCTTCTGAGTTTTGTCAGTGAATTTCAGAACAAGCGAAGGAGATGTATGTTGGGGCTCGTGGCATTAGCCCTATAAGTTACTGAAATGTCTTCTTATAAATGTCACATCATTGTGTTAAGTACACATCTTTCATTTATTTCGCCTGGCAGTGTGTGTGTATATGTGTGTGTGTGTGTCTGTGATATTTATAATGTGTTTTTGTCATACATTAATACAGGTGCATCCATCACCCATTGAGGCTGAAATAAAAGTTTTCTGGTCTTTATTTTGTAGTGCTATTTGTGGGTTTATCTTGAGGGGCAGGTAAGAAGACTGCTGGAAATCTTTTGTAGTAGTTTTGCAAAAGTATACATTCTGCTTGCATTGTGTTTTATGGTAAGTCTCTCACAAATATTTGTATTAAGCTTTATGCTGTTTCAGCTACATTGGGTACCAGTATAGTCCATTGGTTATGGTATTAAGGTATTGAGTACTGGGTGACACAAGTTCAAAAGACCTGAACTAAAATCTTTAAACTACTGAGTTTGCAGTTTTATATGTATTTTTTTTTTAAGTCTGCACTTCTAAGGACCTTTTTCAAGTCACAAGCTAGGGAGAGAGTCAGTAAAAAGCCAGTGGTGTGTGTGTGTGTGTGTGTGTGTGTGTGTGTGTGTGTGTGTGTGTGTGTGTGGGGGTGTGTGTGTGATATGCACATACACGCACATAATACATACACACGCACATAATACATGCACACGCACAATACATACACACACATAATACATACACACACACACACACAATATTATACATGCTTAATACTAAGTAGTTTAATAGTCAGTATGTGTCCTGGATTGACAATACATAGTGAATGAAAATAACATTTAAATATTCTAAGTCTGAGATTGTTTCTTGGAATACTGATTTTTCTCCAAGGTAGGCAGTGTTGTACGTGTGTGAATGTGTGTGTGGTATGGAAGAACAGCTGCAGCAGGGCTAGCTAGCCAGGAAACACAAACCTGTTTGGCGGACATCCTATATCAACAGGCTTTACAACAAAAAGCAGAAACTATTCTCCAAGGGCAAAAAGGAACAAATTCCAAATCGGAAAAAATCCCTCCTAGCCTCAACAAGCAAATTAGTGAAAACCTCCAGTGCCAATTATGAATCGAAACTAGCCTCAGAAACAAAGGGAAACCACAAAGCTTTCCATTATGTCAGGAACTTCCATGGCAAAGTCCAGGTTTGTTCCGAATTAGTACTTGACAGTATCACTTACACTGATCCTGTTGACTTGGCTAACCAGCTGGCAGTTAGGTTCGCCCCCCTGCCCTCCCAAAAGGCCCTTTCAACATCCCTGATACATGTCCCACCCCTCACGTCTCCCTAGATCAAGTGTTAAAGGCACTATCCAAGGCAAAGAACACTGTTTCCATGGGACCTGATAGTATCCCAGGCTGTATTCTGCACCATTTCCAGCAAGAACTGTCTTTGCCATTGAGCACCCTGTTTAACCACAGCCTAAGTACAGGTGTCACCATGGGGAACTGCCATTGTCATTGTGGTGGTGCCACTACTGACCCAGGAAACTGTCACCCCATTAGCATGACAAGTCTGATCTGTAAGGCCATGGAGTTTATTATTATGGATCTCATAAACAAGGACATAAGCTATCTCCAAGCACTTGACCCCACCCAGTTCGGATTCGTCAAGGGCAGATCTTGCCTGCTGAACCTGGTTGACTTCTTTGAGATGGTCACCAAGGCCCTGGATGAAGGAAAGTCAGTGCATACAGCTTACCTTGCCTTGGCCAAGGCATTTAACACAATCCCCCACTTGGGCATCATCAAAAAGCTAACACAACTTGGTGTAAATCCGTATCTCATCTGGTGGGTGGCCAACTGGTTCACTGACAGGACCCTCAAAGTCAAAATAGGTGCCTCCACCTCCGATAGCAGACCTGTCAGTAGTGGAGTTCCCCAGGGATCTTTCCTGGGACCACTTCTGTTTGGCATCTACTTCTTGGAGGTCCAGGCAAAGACAAAAGGCCAGTGGCTGACCAAGTTTGCGGACGACTGTAAGTTGGGTGTTGTCATTGACTCCCTAAATTATGTTAACATATTGTAAGAGGGTCTAACAGCAACTGATGACTGGTGAAGTAATGGCCTAAAGCTAAACGCAGAAAAATGTATCATTGTACCATTCAGCAAAAACACAGCCCCTACTGATTACCACATCAACAGCAACCCCCTAAATACACAACCTGTGATGAGAGACCTGATTATTCAGGTTGATAACAAACTCTTATTCAACCATCATGTAGTGTCAGTGGTCAGAAAAGCCTTTTACTTGGTTCATCTTATAGGTAAAGAGATTACATCCAGAAAAAAGGAGGTTATTGCCTCTCTGTACTCCTTCCTCAGACCAATAATTGAGTATGACGCCTGTTTGGTATGTACCTCTCCAAACATCAGCACCAACTGGAAAGGCCTATAGAAATACCTGACAGAGAATCCATGGCCTACAACACCTGTCCTATACAGACAGGCTCAAGTCACTATCACTCTATTCGGTATTGTACAGGTTGCTCAGAGGTGATCCGTGTCTCGCCTACAAGGCAATCTTAGACTCTGCTGTACTAGAGATGCTCCATATCTGTAAGTCTAACTCCTCGTGCATTACCCCCTTGAAAGGCCTGAATCTAATAGGCGACAGAAACAAAACCTGCTGGAGGGACAGGTTTGCCTGCCAGAGGCTGACCTGACTCTGGAATAAACTTCCCATACATGTTGAACAGAGTACCTCGCTGACCATGTTCAGGCGGAACCTTGATGAGTTGTCGCAGGGGTTCCACGTGCCCCTCATTGACAGGGGTGACAGGTGCTGACTGAGATTTCTTTTTTGGGATAAACTCTTAGCTAGGCTTGTAAGGGCCCCAGGGCCATTAGCCTAGTAAGCTCCTATGATCCTACATAAACAATGGTTCTAGATGGTTTGTATTGAAGTGACACCCTGACCCCATATGCAAAAATGGGGGAAAGGGTTTGTGGATGGATGGATACATAATGGATACATATTTTGTGTGTATATGTATGTATAAGTTTGGGGTTGTGCCCCCTCTGCAAAAAACCTCTAACGGGAGAACGACAGTGTTTGACATTCATTGTTTGTATATATTTGTGGACCTTTTTCCCCATAATTCTGTGGCTTGCACTTGCATGTCCCAGAATTACAGTAGGGAGCTATGTGTATGTGCAGTAGTAAGGTAAGTGAACTTCAGTAAAATTAGTAAGTATGCAGGGCAAATAATGAGATAATTTGAGAAGAAAAGCACATGGTGTAGCTGCATGGGTCATTTATGAAAATGTGCGTTATGCCTAGTAAATTTGTCTTGGGTGATTTAAGAATGATGCTGATACTGTTCAGCTGTGCATTTAAGTATGAATTCCAGTTGTGCACTGATTCTTAACGTTGTGTTATTGCACTTAGCAGTGACGTACATAAGTTATGTACTGTAGTAAGACCTGGTCAAACTCATCGTGCTTGCATAGAGTTTTGCTGCAAAAGGAAGTTTTGCGGAATGGGGAGTTTTTTTCCCTTCCTTGGCATGCTAATAGAAAAGCTTTTGGTTGCTAGAACATCAACCTCTGTGCTGTAACAGAGACCTGGTTCAAGGCTCCAGCGAGCACCCCAGTGCTACCAGGCTACATAGCGTATCACACCTTTTGGCCCCCAAACCTAGACCGAAGCCCCAAAGGTGGTGGCGTGTCCGTCTTCATAAAGGTTATGCACACCTCCTGACTAGTTACCCAGAATAATGCATCAGAGATACTACAGGTACAACTAAATCTATCTAAAAGTGCAATCCAGGTTGTAACCTGCTATAGATCCCCCCACAATGTCCCAAGACTCCCACTCCGCATTCCTGAACACTCTGGAAACCTTAAGGTTCAACCCAATACCATTACACTGGGAGACTTTAACTACTCTTCCATTAGCTGGGAAAATTACTCCTGCTCCCACGCATTTGCCCAACGATTTCTGGAATTCATTAATTCCAACACCCTAGACCAAGTCATTCTCACCCCCACCAGGGGTAGAAACATTCTTGATCTGGTCATTACAACCATGGGAAACCGCTGTTCTACACCAGTGGTCAACTCCTCCCTGGTCAGTTCTGACCATAAGTTAATCACAGTCAGTATCCAAATCCCACCCTCACCCTCCATGAAGGAAACCACAGTGAAAAACTTCTCCAAAGCCAATTTTGAGATTCTATAGACAGAAGTGTCAAACTTCAAGTCACCCATGCAAATGGGGAAAGGATGTATGGCCACTGAATCATACACCAAGGAGTTGTATGAGCATTTACACAAGTGCATGGATCAGGACATACCTAACAGAACCAAGATAATGTCCTCCAAAAAAAAAAAAGGAATCCAATCTGCTGGTCCCCTGCCATTAACAAACTCTATAACAGAAGAAAAAAACTGTTGCAAAAAAAGGGCAAAGTCCCAAGACTGGAAAAATTCCCTTGCAAATCTTAGCAAAAAACTGAGATCCCTCATCAAAGCTAATTTTGAAAACAAAATTGCACAGATGCTAAAGATAACCACAAGGCATTCTTCAGTTATGTCAATAACCTGGATAACTATGCAGGGGTGCTCTGAAATATTGCACAATGGCACCACTTATACTGAACCAGCAGATATTGCCAACATCTTGGCCGACGGGTTTAGTGCAAACTTTACCCCCCCCCCCATCCACCCCCAAAAGGGCCCATCCCAATACCCAAGGAATGCCAAATCCTTAATATCATGGCTGCTCATGTAGAAGCCTCACTGTCCATAGCCAAAAATACAGCTCCTTGGGACCTGATGATATACCTGGCTGCGTGCTACACGAATTACAAAGGGAACTGGCACCTCACCTGAGTGCCCTGTTCAACTACAGCCTCAGTTCAAGCTTTGTTCCCACCGAATGGCGCACTGCTACAGTCATTCCCCTCCACAAAGGAGGAGCAACTACTGACCCAGGAAACTACTGCCCCATCAGCCTGACAAGCCTGATCTGTAAGGCCATGGAGCGCATCATTATGGACCTCATAAATAGGGATATTGGGAACCTTAAAACCCTGTACCCCCTCACAGTTTGGGTTTGTGAAGGGCAGGTCATGTCTGTTCAACCTGATGGACTTCTTCCAATCTGTCACCAGAGCGGTCGATGAAGACAAGGCAAGTCCACACAGCCTACCTCGATCTGGCCATGGCCTTCAACACTATACCCCATTCAGACATCATTGACAGACTCACCAATCTAGGCATTAACCCCTACATCATAAGATTGGTTGCCAACTGGCTCACGGACAGAACCCACACGGTGAAAGTAGCAGACTCCAGATCTGACTACCAGGCAGTCACAAGTGGAGTCCCACAGGGATCTGTCCCTGGGTCCTTTCCTGTTTAGTATATACTTCTTTGAAGTTCAGGCTAATACCAAAGGACTTTGGTTGACCAAATTTGCAGACGACTGCAAACTGGGAGCCATTATTGACTCTCAAGTTGACGTCGATATCCTACAAAAATGCCTCAGACACCAATGACTGGTGTCAGAACCATTGTCTTAAGCTCGGTGCTAAAAAGTGCATGGTCATCCCCTTCGGAAAAAACACATTGCCCGCGAACTACCACATCGATGGTAGCCCTCTCAACTCCCATGTGAGAACAGATCTAGGGACACAAGTAGATAGTAACCTCTCCTTCGACAACCATGTGGCCACTGTAGTTGGAGAGTCCTATGTGACGCACTTTACGAAAGGTATCTCATCCAGGAAGAAAGAAGTCATAATCCCTCTCTACTCATCCTCTCATTAGACCCATTATAGAGTACAATGCCCCATTTGGCATGTTCCTCACTAGACACCTGCAACAGCTGGAGAGGCCACAGAAATTCCTCACAAAATAATCCTAGGACTTTAACACATGCCCAATGCAGACAGACTCCTACAGCTATACTCAGTCTCATATCGCCTACTTAGAGATGACCTCTGCTTGGCATACAAAGCCATGTCTGACCCAGTGTTGCTAGACATGCTTCACCCAAAAAAGACTCAATCCCTCTGCACCACACGGTCCAAGGACCTCAACCTCATCACCACAATAAACAGAACCTGCTGGAGGGACAGGTTCCTAACCCAGAGACTATCCACGCTCTAGAATAAACTTCCCGGTCATGTCAAGCAGAGCACTTCACTAGCCCTCCTTCGAGAAATCTTGATGAGTGGATGAGTAACCGGAAATTCACCCCGGGGATCATTTCAGTAGCCTTGCTTGAGAGGGACACAAGGAACTAATGTCCGGCAACAGGACAACTGGGTATTTTCTTCGGTTAAGCTTGTGTCGGCTCCAGGGCCATTAGCCTAGTACTCCCCTATGAACCTAATTGTGCTTAGAGAAAATGTCCAGGAACAGTCCTGCTTGGTAATTTAGGGAATCTGTCCCTGCATTTGATGACCTAGAAAAAACATTTTGGAGTGCCTGATTCCACTTGTTGCTCTTTAGAAAGCAGTGACAGCAGGACATCATTTATTTGTATCCAACAGGTTGCATGACCATGTATTTTTAGTGCAGTTAAATTCCTGTGGCCAGTAAAGATGTACACATTTGTATGTTATTTTTAAAATTGTATTAGTGATATGTATGTCCTTTGCAGAATTATTTCCTGTGTAATTTATTACACATGGCTTTTATTTTCCTTCAGTCTGCTATTAACAGTGTAAATGTGATCCACTGTATGCAAATATCTGATCTGATGTTGTCAGTCTTCATTCATTCATTCTTGATTGTTGGTTTCTATTTCTGTCCTCAGAACTGACTTGGCCATTGTAACAAGCTCACACCAGCCAGAAACTCTCAAGCTAAGGCTACCCATAGTGCCACTCTTGTCTTCCCCACAGATCTCATTTGCCACATAGAGTTTTAGGACACATCAGACGTGCTCTCAAGTTAAGTGCTTATTTGATGTATTTTTTCCTCTCTTTATAGCTTTTCTACTCTATAAAACCTTATTAATTTTCTCTATTTAAACACTGTTGTATCACCACAAACCAAGTTGGAAGCACACTCCGTTGAAGAAACTCCGTTTAATGAAAAAAAATATATATATTTATTTTCTAGAAGAACACTAGTTAACTATTAATTGTCTTTGGTTTCTTATTGGAGGTTTGAGGGGATATAATTGTATTTAAACAGGGTGTGTGGGTTGTCTTAGCCATCTGATGAAGTTGACGACGAAAACAGATACTGTGGGTGTTATGCGTTTATGTACACTGTTTTTTCATTAAACGGAGTGTGCTTCCAACTTGGTTTGTGGTGATACAACAGTGTTTACTGGTTTCTTTTATATCATCGATCCGTCTTTTGGTTACTAATTTTCTCTATTTAATTGATATTTTTGTGTGTGCGAGTGCTGATGTTCATCGTGTTTCACTGTTGCAGTCCTTACAAAATGGGTTATCCGGCCCCCAGTAGCCCACAGTTGGCCAGAATACCAAAGTCCTTGGTATGTGACGTTGGCTGCCTTCGGATTAAGCCTGACGTCAGGTACAAAGGAAGGCAGCTGACACCATTTCCTCTGTCTTGCTGCGGAGCCTGAAGCAGAAGCTTTTTGCATGAGTGCCAGTCGGCTGAGTACCTTCTTTTTGTATTCAGACTCCTTAGTTGAAGACATCCTCAGATAAGTACCCCGTTGGGTACCCTCTTTTCTTGCTTTAACGAATGTCAGAGAAAGTTAATAACTGTCTTGCCTGTGGAAAACTGATTCCACACCGTGATTTTCATTCCTATTGTATCAATTGTTTGGGCCTTGAGCATGATGTCCCTAATTGTGTTCTTTGTACTTTTCAACCCGCGTACCATTCGCCGTAGAGCTAGGATCTTGTTCAAGCATTTCAGTGTTTGGCCTAAGTTCGTCGGTATGGCGTCTTCTGGTCTCCCGACTTCAGATGTTCCTAAGAAGCCCAAGGATAAAGACCGCGATAGGCTTAGGGTCAAATTGGCTGACGACGTCCCTGCTAAGTTTGGTTGTCGGCCCAGCGGTAGTCAATGAGGTGCTTTCATTGCCCCTGCAGTCTGCGGATGTTCAGCAGCAGGCGTCTGCGGAGACCTTTTCTGAGTCCTCCATACTGCAGGCTTCCACTTCGTCTTCTGACCCTCTGCCAGTCGCCGCCTCTGATGGATCTGGAGCCGCTAAGCAGGCACCAGCTTCTGAGGCCTCTTTTCTCTGCCCAGAGACCAGATCCAGACCAACTAACTTGTTTCAGAGTACTGCGGTGGCTAGGCCTCCTGAGTCTCTCTAGCTTTTTAGTAGGAATTCCAGTTGAAAATCCCTCAAATGCCTCCGTATCAGATGATGAAAATGGCTAGTGATCTCTTGACCCTTATCAGGAGCTCTCGGCCACCTCCGTCTAAGAGGGCTAGGGAATTGTCCCCAGAAGTTTTATCTGCCTCAGACTCTGAAGTTTCCAGCAACTCTGCTGATGAAGAGGTAAACTGTCAACTTTTTTCTGGTTTTGAGAATTCTGATGCAGAAGACTCTATCCCTTCTGCCTCCCCTCCAGAAGATTTTTCTTTTGGAGATGCTCTAAATACTCTTAGGGAGCATTTCAAATGGTAAAGTCAGGACTACCCTCAGTCTAAGAAACAGATTAGGGAGTTCTTGGATTTGCCACAGCATAAGCCTTTGGCTATCCCTCTGGTCTTGGAAGTTGTTGATGATGTTTTCTTGGAGAATTCTTTAACTCCTAATTCTGTTCCTCCTGCTCGCAGAAAGCCTGACAGGTATTATAGAGTTCCTGATTCTCATCAATTCCTTATCAAGAATCCTACTGCTGATCCGGAGATTATTTCTCAGGGCCCTAAAGATGTTAGAGCCGTGGTTGCAATCCTGTTCCTTCTTACAGGGAATCAAGGGCCTTGGATAGATGGGGTAAAAAGGTTTATACTTCTTCCACCCTGGCGATTTAGGTCTGTTAATTGTTTTTTTCATATGCTTAAGTATCAGCAGCATACTTTGGAGACCATTAAGACTAAAATTGCTAGTGTTCCTTCCCTGTTGGAGAGTAAGGACATGCAAGATGTTTTGAATTCTGCCACTGTTGTTACTAAACATTCTCTACATTGTGGTTTTGACACTTTGGAGGTTTCTTGCAGGGTAGCTGCCACTGGTTCTGTTATTAGAAGACATGCTTGGCTCAGGGAACAGCCTCTTTCTGAACCTGTCAAATCTAAATTACTGGATGTACCTTTACACAAGGACAATCTTTTTGGTAGCAAAGCAGAAGAGGTGTTGAAAAAAATGGAGGATAAGGCCAAATCTATGCAAAGTGTTAAGGACTTTCTGCAAGTTCAGCCTCCTCGTTTTAGTAGACATTATCCTTCTAAGAATTGGACTTTTCCTGACCCTAGTAAACAAGGTCGCACTAGGCCTAGGGGTTGCAGTTCTTCTAGGGGGCAGACTTCCTCCCCTCAAAAGGCTAAGCACTGGTAGGCTTCCTCTTCATAATCGGGGAGTTCTAAGCAAACTTCCCAATGCAAGCATTCCCAATGACTCCGGCCTTCCCCTGCCTGCCTCTGTGGGCCCAGGGTTTCCTTTGGGGGGAAGGTTAGCCATTTTTGCAGATGTCTGGTACACCATCACAGACGACAAATGGGTGCTCAAAATAGTATCCCAAGGCTACAAGTTCTCCTTTCCCACCTTCCCTGTCCTCCTTTCCCACCTTCCCTGTCCTCCAAGGATACATTCCCCCACTTCAAAGGGCAAAAGCAGAAAAACAAGTGTTTTCTTTGCTGAACCTGGGAGCAATAGAACCAGTTCCTGCACCACGGATAGGCTAGGGTTTCTACTCAAGACTTTTCCTGGTTCCCAAAAAAAGGGGCACCTGGCGCCCTATTCTGGATTTGTCCATTGTAAACACTTTTCTGGTAATTCCCAAGTTCAAAATGCTCACTCTTCAGCAGTTGCTGGCAATGCTGGCCAAGGATGCCTGGCTGGTGATTTTGGATCTCAAAGAAGCTCATCTGCACATCCCAACAAGGAAAAGCTGCAGGCAGTTCCTTTGCTTCAGGGTGGGGAACAGACACTTCAAATTCTCTGCACTGCCCTTTGGCTTATCTACTGCTCCCAGAGTTTTTACAAAATGCCTAGCTCCAGCCATTGCTTTTTGCAGGCAAAGAAACATTCAAATTTACCCTTACTTGGACGATTGTCTTATTCAGGCAAACTCCTCCAGAGCAGCTTCTAAAGGATTTGGACTTTGTAAAGAACCTTCTCACCTCCAACGAAAAGAAGTTAAAATTGGTACCCACCAGGGAGATTGTATTCCTGGGAGTGAGTCTGAACACAACTGCTCAGATGGTATTCCTCCTTCAAGAGAAACAAATGGATCTTTCAAATTACTTCAAAAATTTGGCAAGCATGACCCAGCTCTCTGCAAGACAATTCCTGCAAGCCCTGGGATTCATGGCTTCATGTATTCTGATGATTCCATATGCCAGACTGCATATGAGGAAAATACAGTGGTACCTCAAAAACCTTTGGTGTCAACACACTCAGGACTTTATACTTCCTTTGATTCCCTGCCTGCAGACGAAGTCCCTTTGGTGGGCGACGGCCTGTGCACAAAACAAAGGCCTGTCTTTCTGTCCACCTCCTGCCAGACAGACTCTCACCACAGATGCCTCGGACTACGCTTGGGGAGCACGTCTAGAGGGCAGATGCATTCAGGGGACTTGGAACTATCAACAGGTTCATTTGCACATAAATCTGAAGGAATTGATGGCAGTCCAGCAGGTCTTGATGGCTTTCAAGCATCTTCTCTCTCCTGATACTCTTCTAGTCAGTACAGACAACACCACAATTGTGGTACATCAACAAGCAGGGAGGGACTCACTCTTACCCCCCTGTGCAGACAAAGCAGGATACTGTGGTCCATAGCAGCTTCCATGGGCATTCATCTGATAGCCCAGTTTCTTCCTGGAAGGCTCAACACCTTAGCAGACCGGTTGAGCAGGCAGGTCCTGGAACCTCACGAGTGGCAACTAAACAAGACCATCTTCTATCGTTTCATTCAGCGTTGGGGCACTACACAGGTGACTCTTCTCATCTTCGACCAACCACCTTCTTCCAACCTTTTTCACCAAGGATCATCATGACAAGGCTTGGAAAGTGGATGCTCTGTCCTTCCCCAGAACACAGCTCTCAATCTGTGCATTCCCTCCTCCGCCTTTTCTTCCCAGAGTGTTAAAGATAAGGGACGAAAAACCAAGGGCCATCGTCATAGCTTCAGACTGGCCTAGGCAACATTGGTATCCACTTCTTCGCAGTCTCTCCCATTCTCAACCTTGGCATCTTCCCCTGATACCAGATCACTTGGTTCAAGGGGGGGGGGGGGTTCTGCATCCTCATCTTCAGACTCTGCATTTGGCAGCCTGGCTCATAGTGTAAACCTTTCCCAGCAGGTGGTTGAGGTCCTTCGTGAGGCCAGGAGGCCTAGCACTAGGAAATCTTACACAGATAAGTGGAAAAGATTCTTCATTTGAATGCAGAGTAGAGGGGCAGACCCTTCTCAACCTGCTCTTCCTCTTATTCTGTACTAACTGGCAGGCTTGCTTAATGGTGGACTTCCCTTTTCTTCTATCAAGTTTCATGCTTCAGCTATTTCTGCTCATTGCTCCTTTGAGCAACCCATTTTCTCTCATCCCCTGATGAAACAGTTCCCTGCTTGGGATCTTAATTTTGTACTTGGGAAACTTACTCTGCCTCATTTCGAACCAGCTGCCTCAGCAGATTTGAAGTTTCTGTCGTGGAAAACTGCCTTTCTCTTGGCTATTACTTCAGGTAGAAGAGTTTCTGAGCTGCAGGCCTTAATCGCAGTGCAGCCTTTTATCATCTTCCATGTGGATCGGGTTTTTCTTTGAACTAATCCCTCCTTTATGCCTAAGGTGTTTTCTAAACTGACTTTTAACCAGTCTGTCCAACTGCCTACCTTCTTTCCCAATCCTTAGAATAAAGGGGAGAGATTACTGCATTCCCTGGATGTGCATAGACAGCTTAGATTATACCTGGACAGGACTAAACCTTTTCGAAAGTCAGATCAGTTGGTCAGGTTTGCTCCTGGAGCTCAGACCGTTTCTAAGTGGATTGCTCATTGTATTTACTTTTACTTACAACATGGCAAGGTTCCTCCACAGAGTATTAAGACCCATTCTACTAGAGCAGCCTCTACCTCAGCAGCTTTAGGAGGTGTACCTACTAGGGACATCCTGGAAGCAGCTACCTGGACTTCTGTCCACACTCTCGTTAAACATTACAATTTACCCTTGTTTTCTAAGTTCAGGGCTGGTTTTGCCACTGTAGTGTTGCAGGGCATACTTAACAACCCTTAAACAGTGGGATTTCCTCCTCCCCTTTATTTTTTTCCTGGGCTTTGGGAATTGACCCATTTTGTAAGGACTGCAACAGTGAAACACAATGAATATAGTACAGTTGAGTACACTTACCATAAATGTAGATGTTTGAGTGTATTCACTGTTGCAGTCCTGGTTGCCCCCCCCTTCCATCCCCCCTTTTTTTCCTTGGGCACAGATTGGATTTTTCTTTTCCTGATCTAACCTTTTTTGGGGGGGCTTCTGACAATTATAGCAAGAAAACTGAGGAAATGGTGTCAGCTGCCTTCCTTTTGTACCCTGACGTCTGGCTTAATCCGAAGGCAGCCGATGTCATATACCAAGGACTTTGGTATTCTGGCCGACTGTGGGCTACCGGGGGCCGGTTAACCCATTTTGTAAGGACTGCAACAGTGAATACACTGGAACATCTACATTTATGGTAAGTGTACACAGCTGCACTTTTTTTTCCTCGTTGCCTTTTGATATTTTGTCTTTACCATCGCTGATATATTCCCTCTTACCTTTTGGTAAATCTCAAATACCATCGTTTGTATTTTCTTTCCCTTCCTTTGCCTTTTCTGGGTGTCTCTCTTCATTACCATTGTTGGTACGTTTTAAAAAAATATATATCTTTTTTTATGTTTTTTCACTTTATCATGGCAGAGAAACTGGCACCACTGGCTTTAAGCAGTGTCAGGAAGATGCCCAACTCTGGGCATCTTTCCTGTGTTATATTGTTTGGGAGTACCACACTTGGAAGTCTAATCACCTTGTGAGTTCTGTAAGGGTTTTGGTGCCCAGACCCTTGCAGAGTGCCGAAACAAATTCTCAAGGGGCTGTTAAAATGCTCTTTTTCAGATGCTTTGTCTGAGGTGGAGATATGAAAGTCTCCTAATAAGGAAGTGAAGAAAAGGAGCCACTTCGTTCAAGCTTCTCCTCAAGCTCATGACCCTAAATCCTCCAAAGGCCAGGTTTCTGCTTCAGAACCTAAGCCTAAACAACCAAAATTGACCTTGAATACTGTTTTCAGTGCTGAAACCTATGACGCCTTCCACGGTGCCAACAATAACTTTACCGGAACTGCCAAAACTTATCATGGTACTGACCCCTTCATCGGTACCTCAGACCTTCTCTGCATCAACAGTAGTTTCACCCACACTAGCTACCTGCCCTGCATCACAAACAATTGGTCAGCTGACCATGGTGCCGAAGGTTGAATCTTTGCCCAGGACTAGGTACTCCCCTTTTTGTGGTCAACAGTTAAGCCCTTTCGCAGAATGTCCAAAATTTCCCTCTGGGATGTCTGTTCGTTCCACCAGGTGCCTTTCGGAGTTTGATCTAGTCAGGTTAGTGGATCAGCTCTTGGCAGCCAGATGTCTTGCAACCCCTTCTAAGATATCCCTCCCATCCGGAGCTGAGGTCTACTCTCCACGGACTCGATCCTATTTTCCTCCTTCAACCTCTCCGCTGGTCTTGGAGCCCTCAACTTCGATGCTGTTCCCGGTACCAACTACTTCGGTGCTAATGGTGGATCCCACCTCCAATTCTGAACTGTCTCTGTGGTCTTCTGCTTATTTGAAGCCAACCCACCCATGGTACCGTGACTTGAGTGCCAGCTCCATGGTCCCTAGTTCGGCGCTGATTTTTTTCCATGGCGCAGTCTATAGTTTCGGGTGCTTTGACAGTTCCAGGTCCTCTCGAGGTTCCTGCTCTGGAGGTGGGCTCGTTGGAGCTGGGTGTGACCTTGGTTCTGTGGTTGTCATTCTCTATTCCGGGCTCCCATCCCTCTTCAGGTGGGCCTTCCTTTCAGATTATGGAAAGAGCTGTTGCCTCAGCAGGCTTGCAGTTGGCACTATCTCTGTCAGAATGTCACATGTACTTACCCTCTGGCTCGCAGCTGTCACAACCTATATTGGGGCAGCGGGCACGTGCACATCAAGTCACTCTGCAGCAGGGTACACTCTCTTCGGAGCCCTCCTCAGATCTTCCCCCTGAGGAGCCACCCCATAAGAGGTCGTGCAAGAGGAAGCACATACATTTTCCAGAAGAATCTTTCACTGAGGATACAGACTACGATGAAGGGGGAGGATCCCCACGGTCTCCCCCTGAAGATGTCTCCTTTGGAGACATCCTGACAATCTTGAAAAAGAGGGGTGATTGGAAGTCCAGCAACCCTTGCTCTGAGGAATCTGTTTTCTTGCAGGCTTTTCGTGCCTGACCTACTTTTTGGATGACCCCATCTGCTGATGATTTGGTCAAGCTTATCATGCAGCATGATTGGAAGGTCCCTGACACTATAAAACCAATCCCCCAGAGAACGGACAAAATTATTAGTGCACCAGAGGACCAGCCCCACTGGTCTAAAGGCTTGGTGGTAGATGCTATGGTGCTGGTGGTGGCTGCCACAAAGAAGGAACTCAGAGGAGAGTCCAATTGTCCTTCCTCCAAACCAGGAGTCTCAAACAAAGGACAGATTTGGGAAGTGGGTCTATGCTTCATCAACCTTTGCCATATGGTCATTGAACAACTTGGCACATTTTACCCATCTTCAGAGGGACCTGATCATTGAGCTCTCAGGCACCTTAGGAGCAGTGTCTGATGAGGTACGCAATAAAGTTGCCTCCCAGCTTGCAACCCTAGAATCAATATCCATCTCGTCCAAGTGGCTTATTGCTCACGCAGCCGAAGGGATGGCCAGGGCAGCGGGTTCAGGTGTTGCCATTTGGTGCCATGCCTGGATGTGCTTGTGTGATTTTGTGGACCCCTTTAAGTCTTCCGTCGTCAGTATTCCTATTGATGCTACTTCGCTGTTTGGCCCCAAAGTCAAAGAGACATTAGCCAGGTGTGAGAAGGATGGAAAGACCCTTTCTGCTGTGGGTGTGCACTTTTCCACTCCTCAACAACCTTACTCCAGGAGTTAGAGAAGTGGGAAGATGTGGTTCAGGAAGTCCCAAGGGCCTTTTTGGGACACACGTGGATCATTTTCCCCCTGGGGCAGAGGGGAGAACTCATCTGGAAGATGCCACTCCCATGGCAGAGGGGCCGCGCGTAACCAGGGTTCCTTCTCTGGACAACCCTACCAGCGCTCCTGGGCAGCGGCCCAATTGCCTACCTCTGGAGGCCGAAGGGGGAAGATTCTCTCTGCACCATCTAGCCTGGCACTCAGTAACATCAGATTCCTGGGTGCAGACAATAATTATCAGAGGTTACCATATTCCCTTTGACCTCTATCCCAGGCCGCAAAGGCGAATCCCCAATGTTCCATCCAGTCAGAGGGATACAGAAGCACAATAAATTCAAAAGCTGCTTCAAAAGAGTCATCCAGACAGTTCCACCAGCCCAAATAGGATCTGGATTTTGCTCTGTATTCTTTTTAGTGCCAAAAAAGATGGGGAACTGGAGGCCAATTCTAAACCTTAGTGTCTTGATCAAGTTTGTTCTACAGACAGAATTCCAGATGGTCATGGTACAGTCTATCCTTCCTTTTCTGGAGAAAGATGATTGGATGTACTCTCTAGAACGTCAGGATGCGTATTACCACATAAAGGTGGATAACCGCTCCAGAAGATACCTCCACTTCCAGCTGGGAGCCAGTCACTACCAATTTCGAATACTGCCCTTTGGTCTCACCATAGCTCCCTGGGTGCTCACCAAATGCATGGCAGTGGTTGCATCTCATTCAAGGCTACAAGGATTATGTGTGTTTGCCTATCTAGACGACTGGCTCCTCACTGCCTACACCAGGCATCTACTGCTTCATGCCTTGGACTCCATCCTAGACCTTGCAGATTACTTAGTAAATTTCAGTAAACAGGGAAGAGTCGAAGCTGTCTCCCACTCGAGAGATTTTATTGGAGCAACCTTCAACACAAACTCCTGTATGGCTGCTCTACCTCTTCATAGGCTGCAAAGGTTAAGATCACAGCTTCAAGTGATACTCTCACATGACTTAAGTCCTGGCTCGCTTAGTCTTGCAACTCCGAGGGTCAATGGCTGCAAGAATCACTCTAGTTCTGTTAGCAGGGTACCACATGAGATTGCCCCAATGGCTTCTGGCATCACAGTGGTCTCTGTTGACTCACCCGATGTCTTACCTAAGCATAACGAACCGATGCAGGCAGGATCTAAAGTGGTGGATGAAGTTAGAACAGGAATTATGGAGTCGTCCTTTCACCCCCGCTCAGCCCAAGGCCGTAGTGACCACGGATGCATCCCTGATTGGGTGGGGAGGGGGGACATTTTCAGAAAAAGCTGTTAAAGTCACTTGGTCCCCCTCAGAGGCCGAATTGCATATCAACATCGAACTGTGAGGGCCGTGCTTGTAGTGTTGCAGGCATTTCAATCGACCCTCCCTTCAGGGACAGTTGCTATCTAGTCAGACAACATGTCAGTAGTCTGATACATCAACAAACAGGGTGGAACCAGATCTTAACCCTTTTATGTCAAGAAACCCTACGAGTGTGGCAGTGGGCAATAGCATCCAACTGCTTTCTGATAGCAAGGCACGTTCCGAGGAATTCCAACGTGATTGCAGACAAACTGAGCAGATGCATTCTCTTGCCTCATGAGTGGTCTCTCAGTCCCAGTGTAGCGATTTTTTTTTTTTTTTTTGTCTGTCACTGGGGTCAACCTTGCTCAAAATATTTGCATCTCCCATAAACCACAAATGCAGCAGCTACTTTGCACTGCCCCCTCCCAGGGGAAGTCCCAAGAAATGTTCTCCTACACGATTGGCCCCCGACACTGCTTTACACCTTTTCTTCTGATCCCCCAGTTTTTGAAGAAGGCCCAGTGGTTGAGAAGCAAGGTGATCCTTATTGGCCCCAGCAGTTCTGGTTCCCCTTTCGCTGCCTTCACCTAGTTCACCGTTCGTGGACTCTGGACCCAACCCCAGACCTGTTGTCTCATCCCGCAGGGGATGGTCCATCCCAGCCTATACAGTCTCAAGCTGACTGCTTGGTACTTCCACTTCCAATAATTGCCAGGCAGAAAAACCTAGCTTCCCCAGTTCAGAAGATTCTTCTGGCTTGCCATAAACCATCCAATAGAAAACTTTGAGTAAATGGAACAGATTTGTGCTTTGGGCTCTTGCAGAAAAAAAAGACCCTTTTTCAGCCTCAGTTGATAAGGTTTTAGAATATTTGTCAATCGGGAGTTTCAGCTTCTACTGTTAGGGTTTACTTGGCAGCTATTTCACATTTTCATAATGGTTTTGATGACCTATCCTTAATACTTTATCGCCTTTGTAAAACCTTCTTGAAAGGGGTATTGCATTTGAAGCCACCCTTTAAAGAACCTATCAAACCTTGAAATTTAACATTTGTTGTTTACATTTGTTGACCGGGAAAATCCGACTGGACACAGGTCCTTTTTCAGCGGAGGCCCGGGAAGAAAAGCTCCACAATTAAAACCACAATTAAAAACAATTAATTACAAGTTACAAGAAGTATAGCTTTGTTTAACAATAGTAGTGAACAGTTACAGTTCTGATTGAAATTAAGTATTTCGTTAAATGGTACAACACTTATATCATTGGTGCCATAAAGACTAGCAAGTATTTTAGTAGCTGAGCTACAGCTATTACCCTTGAATAACAGTGGCTAAGATTACAGCTGAGATACAGGTTTGCAAGCAGTGTATTTAGCTGCAATCCAAAGTAGTTGGAGGGGTGGGAGAAAGAGATTAGAGAGGTTGGGGTAGAGATGAGTTTAACCCGTCAACCCTTTGAGCCGCAGCCACCTGCGATATCACATTCTTATCTTGGAAGACCCTTTTCCAGGTGGCCATCATGTCAGCCAGGAGAATATCAGAATTGCAGGTGTTGTGCGTTAAATGTCCATACATTACTTTTCACAGAGTGTCACTTAGGAAGGAAAGGGGGATTGGTTCTAAGGTTGTATCGGACTCGGATATTAACTGAATTGTGTATCTACCAGTTTTCTTTCCAAATTTCTCAAACAAGGGAGAATATTGTTTACATTTGTTGGATGTGCACAGATAATTGCATTTTTGCCTGAATAGAATGAAATTGTTTAGAAAATCAGACCAATTGTTTTTCTACATTTCAGACACTCAACTAGGCAAACCAGTCTCCAAAGTTACCTTATCAAAATGGTTGGGAGATTGCATCACCTTTATTTACGACCAAAATAAACTTAACCTATCAACAAAGGTCAAGGCTCATTCGGCCAGATCAATTTCCACTTTAGTAGCCTTTCATTCTAGAGCCTGTATGGATATTTTTGCAGCGGCCACTTGGGCTACCCCTCATACCTTTATCATGCATTGCAAATTGGATATGGTCTCCAGAGGAAAAGCATCCTTTTGCTCTATGGTGCTCAGGAATATCCTTCCATAGGGTCTCCTGAGACAGAGTAGCTAGGGACTCTGTCCCAACAATCAAGAATGAATGAAGACTGATGACATCAGATAATGAAGTTATGTTCTTACCATAACGTTCCATCTTTGTTGCCGGTCTTCATTCTTCACATCCCACCCCCTCCAAAGACTTCTGCAAGGATTGGATCTAGTCTTGGTTTTGTAGTAGGGCAGTTGCTTAGACAAAGCTTCTTCTTTTTATTTCTATGGGCAAAACTCGATTTGAGTGAAAGGGAAGAGAGGCACTATAGGTAGCCTTAGCTCAAGAGTTTCTGGCTGGTGCAAGCTTATTACAATGGCCGAGTCAGTTGCGAGGATGGAACTGAAACCCAGCAATCAAGAATGAATGAAGATTGACAACACAGATGGAACGTTATGTTAAGAACATAACTTTTTTTTTTTTTTTCAGGAATGATCCTGGAGCATTAGTCTGTGTATTTGACATTCTTCATACACACATTGTGTATTTGGAGGTTGAGGAAATCAAATGAGTTTCTTCTGGGTTTGTGTTATTTCCAGCTTCTTATGTTGCCATCCATTTTGTAAGTTTCAACAGGTGACTTTAAACTATACAATTACACAGATAATGTTTATGGAATTGAGCGTGCTACGCTTTTAAGTAGGGGTTATACTTTTGTTCCCATGTGTCGCACTAATGTTGAAACTGATTCTTGACTTAAAACTATTTATCAGGAAGCTTAATTTGAGACTGTTGTTTAATAATGTGAGCTTTGAACATGGACTCAGTATTATACGGAGGAGCAGTATTTTTACCCCACCTCTCACACAGCCATTAATTCTCTTTGAAAAACTGTGTGGTACTGAAATTAGAGAATTTATTAAAATAGAGGTAAGAATGTAATTTTAACCTGAGCCAACTCTGAATTTCAATTACTTAAGCAACTATGTCAAGATAAGAGTCAGAGTGATGAAATCGGACAAAGGTGGGGAGTGGGGTTATGCAGAATGTTGATTGTTAACAAAATGTATGTGTTTTTGAATAATGAGCATATGTATTAAGAAACTACCTTAAACTACATTCACATAAACAGAAAAATAGATTTTTTCTTCGGGATTTCTTTGACCAGGAGAAAAATAGACAAGGAGGTGTTTGATTTTTTTACATGTAAAATACCCTGTTGTTCTATTTTTTTATCCTGAACATACATAAGGACTTGAAGGACCGCCCCATTAAGACCTGTTGTCATTGCGAGTACAACCAAAATACATGCTTTGGCTAAATTCATAGATCTAAAACTAAAAACCTGTTTGACCAGTTTTCATCATTTATGCAAGGACTCTTAGGATTTTTCGTATAAACTACAAAGAGTTGATTATTCTGAAAACCTATGGTTTGTAACAATTGACGTGGTTAACTTATTTAATGTGATACCACTCGAACAGGGCTTGGAGTGGTTTAGGGAATTTTTGATCGCTTCAAGGAAGTTGATTAATGGAGAAATTAATGTTTTTTTTTTGTTTTTTTTTTTTGTAGTGAAGTTAGTCTTGGACTGTAACTTTGTCTATATAGAAGGGCAATATTTTCAACAAAAAAGAGGTGTGGCAATGGGGGCTGCATGTGTCCCCTTGCCAGTATTGTGATGTTACAATGGGAAAAACACTTTGTATTAAATTCTCCCACAGATAGATCATGGGCGTTGTATGTTCATTTTTTGGACAATATATGTATATCGTGAGAGACTGGGAAAGATGAAATTGAAAACTTGGTTAGGTGAGGAAAAAATAAGTTATCTATATGTGTTTGTGTCCAAAGACCATCTTCATAAGAAAATAACTACCAGCATTTATCGTAAACCTCACTATTCAAATGCGTTATTACATTACTCCAGCTGTCACCCCCAACATGTTAAAAGGGGTGTGGTAAAAGGACAATTTGTCCGTTTGGGCAAAATGATTTCGGAAGATGATTTTATTTCATAAGTGAGTAAATTAGCAGAAATGTTCTATGCGAGAGGATGCCCTAAAGCATTAGTGGATGGCATAAAAATAAAACGTTTGTTTAAAAAGGAGACAGGGTGGTATTACTCCCCTTTTAAGAGGTGATTTGAATGTAGCAGAGGACTTTGCTCTATGTACTGGTGTTAATTATAACAAAAGGTTTGAATGTGCTTTCATTACCACTTATACTGTGGATTGTGGGAAATATATTTAACACCCTTTTAAAAAATTGGAAGATTTTTTCTTGCTTTGGAAAAGGGACAGAATTCTTGGGAGGAAGACCACAGACTACATAATGGTATACAGGATGGGGAGATCCATTAAAAGGGTACTTGAAGGAATGGTAGCAAATAGCTCTTTAAAAAAAAGAGGGGTACCTATAAATGTGGTTGTTGTAGCCAGTGTAGATTTATTTTGGAAGGAGACGTGGCCAACATAGGGTTTTATAGAATATACACCCCTTTCATTGTACATGTAATTCCAAGGGAGGAGTATATGTGGCAAAATGTTCACAATGCATTGTTTTTTATATAGGGAAAACCAAGCGAAAATTTAAAGAATGTGTTTATGAGCATAATTTAGATATAAAGAACAAAAATGAAAAGAGCTCATTCAGTTTCACCCTGAGCACTCTTGTACGTTCCTTGGGGGTAGGTACTGATTTCCAGAATATGAGAGGTGGACCATGGGAAGACTTAACTGAATACAAAGAAATGATGTGGCAAATCAAGTTAAATGCTCATGTTTTTCCAGCTCTAAATGAACATGCATCTATAGCTAGTATATTGCATTTAAAGTCATACAACATGTAAAATGAAGTGTTCAGAAGGTTTTTTTATCATGTAATGAGTTGGTGTAGGTGTTTTAAAGTTGCATTAGTTTTTTTAAAAAACATCATTGAATTGGTTAATTGAATATTTTAATGAGCATTGTTATGTGGTCATGTGACTTTTGTTGGCTTATTATTTAAGCAAGGTGTGGTTGTTGGATAGTATGGATTCTGAAGAAGTCTAAGTTACAGTCCAATGAATGTGCTTAATCTGTCAAAATTGATTAGAACAAGAGCTGGTCCTGCATTTTTGTTCCAGTATTCGGCTTTGTCTGTGTAGGTTTGCTGTCTTAATGTTGGTGAACAGCTTAATTTATAACCTGTAATATTTAAATGCCTGTGAAGTGATCAAGAGCCATATGTTGGGTGTTTAATTTCTGCATCTTAGGGGATCAGCACATAACATGAGATTTGTCTTTTTTTATTCTACAGAGAAGATGGAGGTTGGTGGGGAGGCTGGCTACAACAGAGCTTCCAGTCAGTAAGACACAAGGTAAGGAAAACAAATTTACCCTTTTTAAATGCTATTTGCTGAATGTTGGGTAACCTAAGATATTGTGTGAACTTTGGCTAAAGAGGGTTTTGTATGGTTTTAGCAAAGCATCACTGATGGAAAACGGTTCATTTGGGGATGTGATTTGCTCATACCGTTGTGGGAGAGGAGATGGATACACAAAATATTTACAGTTAACATTTCATGCAATATTTTTTCTTTTATTTTCAGTTTCATTTTTTTCCATAATATATTTTCTTGATAAAGTTGCATTTCAGTATTTGAAGTGCATCTTGCCCTTTTACAATTTGGAACAGACTTCCATTCTTTTTCATATTTTCATTTTAGTATTTCTCCTAGTAATCCATCATTATCTTTTGGCTTCTTAAGTACATCATATAAGTTTAATGAAGTCGCACAGACCACTGGATTGATTAATCCCTAAACCTCTGTTCTTTCTCAGCATATAAAGTTCCTCTTTTAATAGGATGTAACCTAGAAATTCATATAAACAAACACACAATGTTACAAATCTCTCTCATATTCTGATGGTAAACTAAATGCACTAGCTAAATGTCAATGTTAAGTTGTCTATCTCGCCTTCATTCTTGCTGGATGGGTTCGGAGCCGACCTCGGCTCCGACTCGGCCACTCTAAAAGCTCGAGAGTTGGTTCCACCGGCTCGAGGCTCCCCTTATATCCCACAATGCTAGGCGAGAGTTACCTCAGATCTCGTTTGCCGCTACAGCTATCGAGGTGTTGGTTTTCTACCGGTTCTTGGTAAGTGACTTTTCTTGTGAAGTTAGTCTATTAAAACCCCTTTAATTTTAATATTTTTACTTATTTCCCTTAGTTTAGAGGAATTCTTATCCCCTTTCTTGAAAATTCCTGTTTTTTTCCCTCAAGAACTTTAAGTTCTTCCCTTGGGCCTACAGGCCTTTTTTTCTTTCCCTAGTGGAGTGTGTGTGTTATTTTTCTTATTTAAAAAACCTAGTTAGTGGTTTATTATAATTTAAACTAGACAGGGTGTAATTAGTGTGTTTGTGACTGTGTGTGATTACACCTTTAGATATGTCTAAAGAAGCAAAGGTCTCCGGATTCAAGAAGTGTGATGCGTGCTGTCAGAAAATGTCTCTGACAGACGCTCACACTTCTTGTGTCTACTGTCTGGGACCTTTGCACCTGCAGGACTCCTGTGCTGTGTGCCATGGCTTCAGCCCCAGGGTCCTGCAGGAAAGAAAAATAAGTTAATTTTAAGGGCTTACTCAAGCCAGAGGATTCCCTTTCTGTATCTACAGGGAAGCCCTCTAAGGCATCTAGGTCTTCGGCTCCGACAACTGAGCCGAGACCTAAGGTTTCTAAACCTCTGTCTACATCGGCTCCGGCTGGAGCCGATGAGTCTCAGTCCACAGTTTCTGTGGTTCCCTCGGCTCCGGCTGGAGCCGAGGTATTAGAAATTCCCGTGTCGGCTCCGACCAGACCTTCGGAGCCGACAACTAGGAAGAGGTCCAGGTCACCATCTCTTGGCTCCGTTCATTCGGCTCCAGGATCTCCCCTGCTGTCTGAACGGAGCCAAAGATCTCACTCCTCTAGGTCATCGAGGCTGTCTGATCATGACCTTCAGAGGGTAGTGAGTCGACTTCTTAAGTCCGAGGCATTGGCCCAGATGCTTCAGAGCCCGACTCATCAGTCGAT
Source organism: Protopterus annectens (assembly GCF_019279795.1). Lineage (NCBI taxonomy): Eukaryota > Metazoa > Chordata > Ceratodontiformes > Protopteridae > Protopterus > Protopterus annectens. Next base: position 1,462,334,874 of record NC_056726.1, read on the forward strand.
GCCTGCCCCGGTCCATCAATATATTCCTCCTTCGACTCTCTTGAGCTCGGAGCCGGGTCGCGGAACCGAGACTGTGATAGCGTCGGAGCCGATACAATTGTCTTCGCCGGCTCCGATTTCTTCCTTGGAAGAATCTCGGCGCCGGACTTCCCTCGTCGGCTCGAGGGGGTGAGTGGCATCGGACCCTTGTCCGACCCCCCTCTCCCTCTCGGTGCTTCGGCGCTGGTGAGTTCGGCTCCGACATCGGCCTTGGAGCCATCACTGTCGGTGCCGAGGGAGGTTCTTAGCTTCGGAGCGGGGACCTCTGGCTTTGCCTGACAGGGGTGCATTCGAGGTCATGCGGAGTGTGTTAGAGCCTGGCTCTACTCCACAGTCGGCTCCGTCCGCCCCTCCCTCTACGGTGCCTCAGGTCAAGTCGACTCACTCCCTCATACCGGACCGCAGAGAGCCAGCTCCTCAGGAACCCCCTGTGGGGATTTCATCCTCTTCCGAGGCCTCTCCTGATTTGGCAGAAGAGCCCCCTCGGAAGAGGAAGTGTAAGAGGAAACACATTGACTCACCTGAGTCCATCACGTCTGACACAGATTTAAATGATTCTGAGGGTTCCCCCTGTTCCCCTTCTGAAGATGTCTCATTTGCAGACATTCTAGAGATCCTGAAGCAGAGGGGAAATTGGCCAGCCCTCAACCCTTCGGAGGATGAATCTGTGTATCTTGAGGCATTTGGCTCACGCCCTTCCACCTCCTGGGTGTCTCCCCCCCTTTGACCCCCTCATGCAGGTGGTTGCTAAGAAGGCTTGGACGGCTCCTGATTCAGTGGACCCCACTCCCAGGAGACCCTCCAAGTTCATAACAGCACCAGCAGACAAACAGTTCTTAACAAAAGGAGTTTCTGTGGATGCTATGGTGGTAGCTGCTGCCACTAAGAAGGAGCTAGCTGATCCTTCAGTACCTGTCCATCCACCTAACAAGGAATCTAGGTCCACGGACAGGTACGGGAAGCGGATGTTCTCGTCAGCGACATTTACCATGCGTTCGCTGAACTACCTATGCCATTTTACTCGTCTTCAAAGGGACTTGATCAAGGAAGCGAGTGAAATGTTAAAGGACCCTACAGCTGCGGGTTTTCAAGATAAGATGAACACGCAGCTGGCTACCCTTAACTCCATAACCAACTCCTCCATGCGCCTTCTTTCTTACGCGGCTGATGGAGCGAGTAGAGCCGCAGGGACAGGTGTGGCCTTACGTAGGCATGCCTGGATGCGGCTATGCAATTTTGCGGACCCCTTCAAGACGTCTTTCACTAACTCCCCGTTTGATGGATCATCTCTCTTTGGTCCTCAAGTGAAAGAAACCTTGACTAGGTGCGAAACTGATGGCAAGACCCTTTCTGCCGTCGGAGTCCGTTTTTCTACTCCTTCTAGGCCTTACCCCAAAGGCCAGAAAGGTGGAAAGATGTGGTTCTGTAAACAATCTCAAGGGACTTCGCCTGACACACAGAGTCGTTTCCCCGCCAGAGGCAGAGGCGGGAATAACAATGGTAGACGTCGCCCTAGGGGCAGGGGGGGTCCGCAAAACCAGGGCAATCGGGAAGCCGCCTCTGACAAGCCCTTTCAGCATCCCTGAGGTGTTGCCCGACTGCCCATCTTCGGAGGCAGTCGGGGGAAGATTGTCACTGTACCCAGAAGCCTGGCTATCCCTGACTCAAGACAAATGGGTACAGTCCATCATTTCCGAAAGCTATTCTATCCCCTTTCTTCGCATTCCAAACCAATCAAAAAAATCCCTTCCAGATGTTCCACCCGCTCAAAGGGATCTAGCGGTTTTGGAGATTTCAAAACTGCTTGCAACAAGAGCAATTCAGCCAGTTCCAGCAGACCAGCAAGGATCCGGAATCTACTCAAGGTTCTTTTTAGTTCCAAAGAAAACAGGGGACTGGAGACCAATTTTGGATCTCAGTATCTTGAACAGATCAGTCAAGAAAACAAGATTTTGGATGGTCACGCTGCAATCCATCCTTCCCCTTTTGGGCAAAGGAAACTGGATGTGCTCTATAGACCTTCAGGATGCGTACTATCACATAAAAATGAACAGACGCTCCAGAAGATTCCTCCGCTTCAGGCTGGGAACCAGTCATTTTCAGTTCAGGGCCCTGCCCTTTGGTCTCACCACTGCCCCGGGGGTGTTTACCAAATGCATGGCAGTGGTAGTTTCTCACCTGAGATGACAAGGATTCCAGGTGTTTCCATATTTGGACGACTGGCTCCTCACAGCTCCCACCAAGCATCTCCTTCTGATGGCCAGGGATTACACTTTTCGCATTTGTCAAAAGTTAGGCATTTCAATAAATTGCGAAAAGTCTGTTTTGTCAGCCTTGTCGCTATTACTTTCATAGGCGCAAATCTAGACACAGTAGACATGTCTGCGAGACTAACACATCAGAGAATAACAGACATTCACAAACTGGTCTCACTCCTTTTCAACAACAACAGAATCAAAGCCAGGTTAGTTCTGAAAGTGTTGGGAATTATGGCGGCCATACCTCTGCTTCCATTAGCCAGATTCCACATGCGGATCCTTCAATGGATGCTCTTTACTCAATGGTCATACCAGCAACTTCCAATGTCTCACACCATTATGATCACGCAAGCGTGCAAAAATCATCTCATGTGGTGGATGTCTTCCCCTCAGCTCTTGTTGGGAAGACCCTTTGTTCCACCCTCCGGTTGCTACTCTGACAACGGATGCCTCCCTGATCGGGTGGGGGCATTATCAGGGCAGGACGGTCCAGGGCACATGGCAACCAAGCGAATGCCACTTGCACATAAATGTTCTGGAGATGAGAGCAGTGCTTTTAGCGTTGCAAGGCCTTCAAGGCTCCCTTCCCCTGGGAACGATTGCAATCCAGACAGTCAATATGTCTGTAGTGTGGTACAGCAACAAACAAGGCGGAACCAGATCATACCCCTGTGTCGAGAAGCACTCAGATTGTGGCAATGGGCGATTTCTTCTCAGTGGTTTCTGATAGCAACGCACATCCCGGGAAGTCCAATCAAATTGCGGACAAGTTGAGCAGAGCTATCCTCATGCCTCACGAGTGGTCTCTGAAAGACTCTGTTGTGAGAGAAATTTTCCTCAAGTGGGGTCAGCCTTGCTGCGATCTTTTTGCTACTCCCCAAAACAGCAAGTGCAGAGAATATTTCACTCTATTCCCTTTACCAGGCCAACCCAGCAGAGACGCTCTAGTCCAAGTTTGGCCCCGGGGACTTCTGTATGCATTTCCTCCCTTCCCACTAATCTCTCAAGTGATACAGAAAGCTATCGCTCAGAAGGCCTCATTGATCCTCATTGCTCCTTACTGGCCTCGACAGGTGTGGTTCCCCTTTCTACATCGATTTCTTTTGGAGCGACCGTGGAATCTGGACCTAGTTCCAGATCTCTTGATCCATCAGTCGGGTCAGTTTCATTGCTCCCTCCCCTCTCTGAACCTCACTGCTTGGTTCCTCCAGTTCCAACCTTAGCCAGGCTTCCTCAATTATCTCACTCCGTTCGAGATATTTTGATAGCTTCCCATAAATCTTCCACTCGGAAGATTTATTTGAGTAAGTGGAAACGCTTCACATATTGGGCTCAAGGAAAGGACATAGATCCTTTCACTGCTTCCATCAATTAGTCCTTGAATTTCTAGCTGAACTCTTCCATGCAGGTTCATCTCCTCTACTCTTAAAGTTCAATTGGCAGCTATTTCTAACTTTCATGTGGGTATTTCTGAATCTGCCTTAATGTCCCACAAGCTTTGCAAAGCCTTTTTGAAAGGAGTTTTTCTTCTCAGACCTCCTATAAGAAATCCTCCTTCTCCTTGGGACCTAAATTTAGTACTTGCTTCTTTGATTCTTACAACTTTCGAACCTGCAGTCTCCTGTTCTTTAAAATTGCTATCATGGAAGACTCTTTTTCTAGTAGCTATTACTTCAGCTAGAAGAGTTTCAGAGCTTCAAGCACTCAGCTGTCGACCTCCTTATCTATTGTTTCATAAGGACAGAGTATCCTTACGAACTAACCCGTCCTTTTTGCCTAAGGTGGTCTCGACGTCAAATCTAAATCAAAGCATTGACCTCCTGTCTTTTTTCCAGAATATTCCAATAGGTCTGAACAAAAATTACACTGCCTGGATGTTCATCGTCAATTGAGGTACTACTTGGATAGAACAAAACAATTCAGAAAATCTGATCAGCTGTTTGTCTCCTATGCGGAAAGCAGAAAGGGACTTTCAGTTTCAAAGGTATCATTATCCAGATGGCTAACATCTTTGATTTCCCTTGTATATGAAATTAGACACCAAAACTGCCTAATAAACCTAAGGCCCATTCCACCAGAGCTTTGGCTACTTCTTTAGCCTTCCAAGACAGACTGCCTATTGACACCATTTGTGCAGCGGCTACTTGGGCTACTCCTCACACTTTCATTTCTCATTATAAGTTGGACTTAGCTTCTAGGCATAGAGCTAACTTTGGTTCCACTGTTCTCAGGAGTCTGTTCCGTTAGGCCACCCGGGACAAGGTGCTAGGGACGCGGTCCCATCCAGCAAGAATGAAGGCGAGATAGACAACTTAACATATAGAAGTTATGTTCTTACCATAACGTTCCATGTTAGTTGTCTTCTTCTCGCCTTCTTCTTGCGTCCCACCCTCCTTCCCCCTGGCCTGGACAGACCTAGAGGAGTTGTGATTGTGACCTCTCTTTCTACCACCTCTTTCTTAGGCATATGCTGTTGTGCATATTTCCTGGTTCAGGATGTAGGTCACCCTTCTTTCTTCCTGTTAGAGGTGGACTCTGTTTAGAGTTATTCTGTTACTATTATAAGCTGGGGTTAGCTTACAAACGAGATCTGAGGTAACTCTCGCCTAGCATTGTGGGATATAAGGGGAGCCTCGAGCCGGTGGAACCAACTCTCGAGCTTTTAGAGTGGCCGAGTCGGAGCCGAGGTCGGCTCCGAACCCATCCAGCAAGAAGAAGGCGAGAAGAAGACAACTAACATGGAACGTTATGGTAAGAACATAACTTCTATTTTTTGCCTTTAATATTGAATTTGTTAAATAAATCTTATTCTTGAATGATAATCCTAAATGTTTTCCAAAACATACATCTATTCCTCATTTTCTCTGTCGTGTTCTTCCATTGCAAATCTCTTACTTCTCACTTTCCAAAGTGGATTCCCAAAACTGTTTTTTCCATATTAGATTTTTTTCTTACCTTCCCAATATACCCCAGACCTTTACAATGTTCTGTAGTCAAATCCAGACCTTTAGCATTTAAGTATTCATTTATATAGTTCTGTTGTCATTCCTTTCACATTTTTGTAACAAGTATAATATCGGCATAAGTTGACAAAATAAGTATACCAATATTTTCTTGAGTAACATATCCTTCTTTCTGCATATCTTGGTTTATACAAACCAATACTGCATTGGTTTCTAAAACAAAAATCAAGCTACTTATCGGACAACCTTGTCTTATACCTCTCAATACTTGTTTCCTAACTTTAACCATGTATTTACCAAAATCATTATTCTATTACTGTATTTCCCTGAAAATAATACCAGGTCTTGTACTCTTTCCCCCACCGAAATATGCATTAGGACTTTTCAGGGGATGCCTTATTTACACCCGCCCCATACAACAATCTACATTTATTCATGTACAGAAATCGACATTTATTTATTTACACAAATTGACATTTATTTGGTACTTTTCTGTTATTGCGCAACAGTTCAAGTAAAGCATTAACAGTTGTGTGAGAATTCTATATAAACAGTGCAATAAACATTTCATCTTCAGAATATCTACACCTTGGCTTTCACAGTGCAATATTTCATGCTTAACAGAAAGTGCAGAAAAATCTCAATACATGTGTATTGGAGGAGGGGAATAAAACTGAAAGCAGAAGCAAGCCATTCTGTTGCCCCAATAATGGAAAAGTTATTCAAATACAGTCATGTCAGCGTCTTATGGAACATTGTCATAAGTCTCCAACCCCTGAATTCTGGCCAGAATTTCTTGCGACTCCATTTCCTGTAGAACCATTGGCCCCAATCTGTCATGCCTAGCAGTAAAGCCCTCCTTAAATGAGCACTGCTAGTCCAAGTAGCCTGCTCGTAGTGCATTAGCAACACAGCTGTCCTTGATTTTATCCCATGAATTTTTCACGCAAGTCACGACCTCTTGCAGGCTAGGCTTCACAAAGTGTCCATGCTGATTTCTCTCCATTCTATTTTCCATGCACAAATGGTTCTTGAATAGCTTGTTTATTACAATATCAAGAGTCTAGAGATAGGTAGTCATTCCTGTGGGAATCATTGTTTGATCTATTCTCTGTGCAAGGAATTTCTTCATGTCTTTAGCTCGGTGAGTGCTGGCTGAATCCCAGACCAGCAGACCTCTTTTGCCACCTCGCAAAACAAGTGGCAGCATTACATCGACCCACTTTCTTATAACTGCTTGTGTGCACCAGGCTTTTTTGGTTTCAAGAATGCAAATGCTTGAAACGTGTTCAATCTTATCTTTCTTGCCCTTACTAATGATTAGAGATGGGGTTTTCTTTCCATCTAGACGAACTGCCAAAGTACAGGTAACATGTGCACTCCCATAACCAGTGGAGGGAATGTAGATTGACGAGGCACCCCTCTGATCAATTGTTTGAGATCCTTGGCTCATAAACACTGCAGTTTCATCCATAGCAATCATGTTGGAGAGTTGGTATTTATAAAAGTTGATGCCATCAACAAAGAACTTGAATGCAAGTGCACATTTAATAACTTCAGTATCTTCCAGCTTGAACAGTGTTGTTGATCTTCTTAGAGACCATTCATATCGCTGAAGGAAGCCATCCAGCCAATGTTGTGATGCTTTGAATTCTTCTGGGGATACTTATAACTATGGTGCCATTGCAAGGGCAAATGCTTGAATATCAGCCCTGCGGACAACCAAAGCCTTTGCTCTCCTGTTAGCAATTCATTCACAGATGGTCTTCCATTTTAGGAAATAATGGTTGCTGACCTGATCCACACTTGCACTTATTAGCATTTCCCTAGTCTGCCTGTTGACTGAGGTTATCGCACACTGCACACCATTTTCAGACCATTCAGAGATCTAACTTGTTCTCTTTGCAGAAAGTCATCAGATTCTTTCCCCGGGAGTCCTCCACGATTCCTTTCTTGTACTCGACAGAATAGCTCTTTCGTTTTGCACCGGAGTGGCAACACAAAATGGCGACGGTTAAGAAGACACAACCACAGCCGTTCATTATCAAATGCGTGCACTTTACGCTTGTTGTCTGTACTTTGACCACAGTACACTTGCCAGTGTTTATGGGCCAAGGATCTCAACCGTCACGTGAGTGATATAATTAGGGTTACAGTAAGAATCGTAGAGGACTCCTAGGGAAAGAATCTTATGACTTTCTGCAAAGAGAAAAGGTTGGGTGTCCGAATGGTCCGAAAATGGTGATCAGAGTACAATAACCGCAGTCAGCGGATGTCAATATTATTTTATAATTCAACACATCTGTCATGTGTTGACTATCTTAACTGGGGCTTATTTTTGGGGTAGGGCTTATATCATGACCACCCTGGAAAACCATGCTAGGCCTAATTCTCTGGTTAGGTCTTATTTACGAAGAAGTATGGTATATTCATAAGCAGTGATGCATATATTACCTATCTTTGTACTGATATTATACAACTGAAAAATCTTCCACAATATTTTGTGTTGTATAAAATCTAAAGATTTACTTAAGTCTCCAAACTTTATTTACATTTGTTCATTCCTATGTATACAGTCATCTGTCAGATATCCTTTTATTCTCATGTTGCAGTATTCCAAACCCCTGGGTAGTCCTCTGTTTACTACTCAAATGTCTGGCCAGTATACAAATGTTTTTAATCACTGCTAGGTATGTGGGACATGTGATGTTGGCTAAGGGAGCGTGGGCCGTAAAAGTGATGTCTGCATATACTATTCCTCAGAACTTCTCTGCCACCATTCAAATGTCAGCTGCTCCTGCCATCCCGGCCATTGGATCTTCACATTTAAAGGTAAGTTCCTCGTTGGGGCCATTTTTTGTTTCCTTTGGGTCACTGCATGTCTGTTTAGGTTCATGTCATCCAGGAAAGAAAAATGCAGGTGCAGTCGTCGGATCCCACATAAGGACGCCCAGGAGCTCTGCCTTTTCTGTTTAGGGGCCTACTTACAACCATAAAACCTGCGTGATCTGTCAGTCCTTCATCCCCAGGACACTCCGCAGCTGTCTGCACGCCCTCAACATTTATTTGGAAATCCAGCATCTCAAATGCTTAGCACTAGCTATGGAAGGGCCATCTGGTCAGTCCATCGAGCCACCTAGAAAGAAGACTAAAGTTTCTAGGCCTGAAACCACTGCTGCAACTCTCTCTCTCTCCTGTGACCGACGTTAGCCTATATGAATGTTCGGAATCCACGGATATGGGTGCAGGCAAGTACTGTTTGGAAGGTCACAGAACCTAGGGTGGAAGGCATATCCGTGGAGGTTTTGCAGATGTTTGCTGCCGATGGTGAGGGGAATCTCTGCTTGTACCAGCCGACCAGACAGGTCCTTCCATGGCTCCAGAGCGTACTGAACATTAGGCCTTCCTTAGGCCCTGCACCCTCTAAGACTTCCCTGAAGAGGAAACAGAAGACCAAGCATATTTCACCTCCTGGAAAGCTGTACAGATAGGCAAAACTTTTCACAATGTTTATTTTAATGGATTCCTGGCCCTAAGGCCTGCTATGCCTGCCTTCCCACCAGTTGCTCCTCCACTAATTTAGCCGTAGGCCGAAGACATCCCTCAACCTGAAGCTGTGGATTCCTCAGACTGTTCTTTTGAGGACAAACTTTCCTATGTGGCTCAGTTGACATCTCCCCTTGATTATGCTTCTTCAGAGGAGGATTCTGCTGGGACAGACTCCCCAGGTGAGGATCTCACCTTTGGGGAGACCATCTCTAAAATGAAGGGGTTATTTTAAGTGGGATTCCGCTAAGATGTCAGAGGTCCAAAAAATATATTAAGAACTCCTGTAAATGGACACTCCTGCTCCTTCAGCTGTTTCACCTGTCTTGCTAGGCTTTTTTGGATGCTTTCAATGCAGCCTCTGTGAACCCTTGTTTATAACCCCCTGCCCCTCAAAGGCCTGACACTTTCTATAAGGTCCCTGAGGGGGCCAAATTTCTTCAAATGCCCTGTTGCAGACTCTGGCACTGTCTCATTCTCTGCTGATAAGCCTTCCAAACTGCTTCCTTCCACGTCTGTCCTCACTACAGACAAGGACAGTAAGGCCATGTAGCGTATTGGCAAAAAAGTATGTACTTCTGCTATCCTAGCCTTCAGGGCAGTTAATTACCAGACACATGACTAAGTGTGCCCTAGCCCTGTTGGCCCAGGCCACCAAGCTTTTGTCAGACCTCCATGACTCTCCTTCTAAGGCACAAATTTCTAGCCTCCTTTTCCTGCCTTCCCAGCTCACAAGGCATTCAGTCAGATGCAGTTATGATGCTGCTGAAGCTTCTGCCAGATCTGCTGCATCTGCTTCAATCCTGAGAAGATATTCTTGGTTAAGATTACAGCCTTTGCCCGACAACATTAGGGCAAAACTTCTGGATGCACTTCTGGGTAACTCCTCCCTTTTTGGGACAAAAGTGGCTGAGTTATTCAAAACTCTCCAGCAAAAGGGGAAGGAGCTGCAGGACCTGAAGCACTTGTTTGCATCTCCTATCTTCAAATTTCACAATAACAGCCCCTCCAAAACTCAATTTATCAGAAAACATTCTGTCCCACCATCTCTTTCCAGGGGCAGAAAGAGCACCAGAAAGCAACAGGCTCCTTCCAGACCTGCTCAGACCCCTGCCCAGAAGTCTCAGTTTCTGGACAGGGCAGGTAGTCTGTGATTTTATCTGCCTTTGCTGCCCAAACCTCTCAATGTCATTCCTCTGTCTCTAAGGCTTCTCTCACTGTCTTCCAGTTTGGAAAAAAAATCAGCTCAGACAGATGGGTCTTATCCATTCTAGAAAAGGGTTATTTCTTGACCTGGATCACCCCCACCTTTCTTGAGGGGCATTCCTCAGCCACACAAAAAACAACTGCCTCTTTTCTAGCCAGTCATAGACAGTCTGCTTGTTCAAAGGACAATACAACCTGTCCCCATGGCAGAAAAAGGAAGGAGTTTTTAAGACTTTTTTTTCCTAGTCCAAAGAAAGGATGGACCATGGAGACCAATCCTGGATCTCTCCCACCTCAATCTTTTCCTACAAGTACTCACCTTTTGGATGCTTACCCTACAAGACCCTCTTTCCCTTGATAATGCCACAGGGATTTCTGGCCACTTTGGACATGAAGGATATCTACTTGCACATCCCCATAAGGACCAACTACAGGAGATATTTACATTTCTCTCTGGGTTCCTCACACTTTCATTTCTCTGCCTTGCCCATTGGACTCTCTACAGCACCAGGGGTATTCGCCAAGTGCTTGGCTCCAGTAATTGCTTACTGCAGTACGCAAGGGATTCAAATCCTCCCATACCTGGACGGCATCCTGTTTCAGGCAGAATGCTCCAGGTCCCTACAATGCCAACTACAAACTGCATTTCAGTCCTGCAAGCACTGGGATTCAAAATCAATTACCCCATGTCCAATATAAATGCCTCGCAAGACCAAGTGATCCTCGGGTGCAGAATAAGGTCAGATGTCATGAGGGTACTCCTTCCACCTCAAAAGGTGGAAAACTTAAAGCAGTACCCGTTCTCTGTCCTCCAAGCCACTACCTTGACAACCAGACATTACCTTAGACTTTTGGGTTATATGGTATGCGCTATTCCAGTGTTGCCATTGGCAAGGCTGCACATGAGAAAATTGCAATGGTACCCAAGGTCTGTCTGGACACAACACTCACACCCCCTGGAGTACAACATTCCTTTCCTTCCTTGTCTCAGGAAAGAGATCCTCTGGTGGTTGAACCAAGTGACATTCGACCTAGGGCTCCCTTTACAAGTCCCACCCCAGTTCAGGAGATGTACACAGATGCCTCAGATCTGGGTTGGGGAGCGGCCATGGGCACCCTGAGAGTACAGGGTAATTGGTCAGACTCCTTCAGACAGGAGCATATCAATATCAGGGACATGAGAGCAATTTTATTTGCTCTGAAAGCCTTCCAACATGCCCTAAAACATAACCCCCTAAAATTGTTCACAGACAGCACTACAGTTCTATGGTGTGTGAACATGCGGGGGGGCGACAAAATCTTACTTGCTGTGCAGACTTGCACTGCAAGACTGGGAGCTGGCGACCGAGCAGGGAGTCGCTCTCCAGGCAGTATATATCCCTTCTGCTCAAAACACTCAGGCATACACCTTGAGCAGGTCTGTGTCACAATCCCACTAATGGATGCTTCACAGAGATGTGCTCCTGGACATAGTCCACAAGTGGGGTATACCACAGATACATCTGTTTGCCTCCCTTCTGAACAGATAGCTTCCATTATTTTGCACCAGGCTACCCAGACTCCTGGCAAGGGCAACGGACATCTTTTTCAGTCTCATGGAAGGGAATGTTTTTCTATGCAGCTCCCCCCCCCCCCCCGTCCCGCTTCTTCAAAAAGTCCTACTGAAAATCCAGCAGGACATACCAGAAATCTTGTTGGTGACTTCCTTTTTGCCAGTACAGCATTGGATGTTCTTAGTGTTTCACTGTTGCAGTCATCACATTTGGGTTCTCTCTACTAGGATAGCCCTCGGCCAGCCCGAATACCAGAGGCTTAGTATTTCTGAGTCTGTTGCTGTCATTTCAGGACTGATGTCAGGTCGTCAGTAGTGTAAAGTAAGGCCGCCAACGCCATCACATCAGTCTTTCTTGCCGTGGCTCCCAAAGCAGAAGCAGTTCGCACGAGTGCTGGTCAGCCACTACCTGAGTTTCGTCTTCCGAATTGAAGCTGAAGTCTTCTAAAGCTAAGTACCCCGTTGGGGATAGTTTTTTTTCTTGCACTAAACAATGTTAGAAAAAGTTAACAATTGTCTCGTCTGTAGAAAGCAAATACCACACAGAGACTTTCATTCTTACTGCGTCACTTGCTTAGGCCCAGACCACGAAGTCCCCCACTGTCACTTTTGTGCTTTGTTCAACACCAGAACTATACATCGTCAGGCCCGTATTGTAGCTAGATATTTTTGCTTACAGTCCTCCAATTATGATATGGCTTGGGTAAGCCATCTGATGGCAGATCTTCCGAAAAAAACATAAGGATAAAGACAGAGACAGACTGCACAGGTCCAAACCTACTGACGGCACTTCCGTTAAGCTAATTGTCAGTTCTCCGGTCTTCAGTGAGGTGTTTTCGCAGACCCTGATGCCCACTTCTGTGGATTTGTAGGCCACTACCGAGACCCTTTCGGAGTATGCTGCAAAACTCTCTTTTTCGACTAAGGATCCTGCAGGTGTCTTTCCCTTGGATCGGTCCAGAGCTGCAGAGCAGGCACCGGCTTCCAAGGAAGTACTTCGCACTACCGATTCTTGACACAAACCGACGACTTCTTTTGCATTTGCCGTTCTTTTGAAAACTACTGAGTTTCTAAGGCCCAGGTTATGAACCACACCCAAGAAACCGATGACCCACTCTCAAGCACCTGCTTCCTTGCCTCAGTCTCAAATGCTTAAAATAACAGAAGACCTTATCGTGCTGATCAGGGGAAGCCAAGCTACCCCTTCCAAAAGAAAAAAAAAAGATTTGTCCCCAGTAGTTTTGTCTGAACAGGAGTCTGAGGACTCTGCATCTGAATATGAAGACCTGCAACCCCTCTCTGCTTAAGAGGATTCTGATGCAGAGGACTCCATTCCTTCAGCCCCCCCCCCACAAGGACTTTTACTTTGGGGAAACCCTTCATAGCTTAAGGTAACATTACCAATGGGAATGTGAGGACTACCTTCAGTCTAAAAAGAGATTCAGAGATTTCTTAGATCTTCCACAGCACAGACCCCTGGCCATTCCCCCAGTCCTGGATGTTGTGGAAGATGTTTTCCTGGAATCCAGTTAGACTCCTGACATCCTCCCTCCTGCACCCAGAAAACCTGACGGGTAGTAGAGTCCCTGACTCAAACAAATTTCTTTTTAAAAATCGTACTGCTGACCCTGAGGTCATTTCTCAAGGGCCTAAAGGAATTAAAGCAACCTCTGCTAAGAATCCCACCCCCTCAGGTAGGGATTCCCGAGCACTAAACAGATGGGGTAAAAAAGTATACACCTCTGCTACTCTTGCTATCAGAGCACTAAATTGCCAGTTCCATATGCTAAAATTTCAGCAACATACCATGGAACTCCTCAAACAAAAAGTGTCTTCCTTTCCTGCTTTTGCAGAATCTAAAGAATTACAAGAGTTAGTGCATTCTGCAAGTCAAGTAACTAAGCACACCTTGCACTGTGGTTTTGATGCCCTAGAAGCTTCTTGCAGGGCAGCAGTCACTGGTTCTGTCCTTAGAAGGCATGCATGGCTTAAGAAATAGCCCTTGCCAGACCATGTTAAATCTAAATTGTTGGGTGCACCCTTGCACAAAGACAACTTATTTGGCACCAAGGCAGAGGAAGTCTTAAGAGATGGAAGAAAAAGCTAAATCTATGCAGACAGTTAAGGAATTTTTTTACAGGTCCAGCCACCCAGGTTCAGCAGGCATTGCCCTTCCAAAGCACTGGTCTCTTCCTGCTCCCCACCAGGTCAGTCCAGCCCAGAGCCCGTGGAAGCAGACCCCCCAGACAGCAATCGCAGGGAATGCAGAGACCAAAACAGTGGAATTCCTCCACTTCAAAACAGGGAGATGTCCTTCAAGGATGCAACTGCAGTCCTTACATATGGGTTGTCCTGCCTCAGGCAGCCCTTCGGTCGGCCGGATTCCAAAGTCTGGGTCCGGCGTCGGCTGAGGTCGCCCTTTCCCCGACGTCAGAGTGCCTGGGGTATAAAAGCGTCAGCCGACGCCATCTTCAGTCTTTCTTGCCGCGCGGCGCCCGAAGCAGAAGCAGTTCGCAAGTGCCGGTCGGCCAGCTCCTGTGTTTTCAGCTACTGAAGTCTTCAGAAAAGCTAAGTACCCTGTTGGGGACCTTTACTTGCCTCAGCCGATGTCAGATAAAACTGTAAAAGTTATTTAACTTGTGGGAAACAAATACCTCATAAGGATTTCCACTCTTCCTGCTTACCCTGCCTAGGCCCAGAACACAACTTCTCGGCCTGTACAGCTTGTGCTTCTTTCAATAAACGCACTCTAAGGCGTCGGTCAGAGTTTGCACAGGATTATTTTGGGGAAGATTTCTGTTATATCATGCCGTCGGAGCTTCCGACAGCACATTTACCTAAAAAACGGAAGGATAAGGACTGACACTCGTGGTCCGCGGTCTCGGCCGACACCATGCTTAGGCCTACCGCGAGTGTCTCGGTCTCTTCTGAGCCGGTTTCACAACCGCTACAGACCGACACCGCCCCACCGGTTACTTCGGTACGGGAGGCCAGCTCGGTGCCGGTTTCTGTTCTCCCCTCTGAGACCGTAGTCCAGGATATTCCTGACACCATTTCAGTAGATAAGACTACCCCAGCACGTGGGGCTGCCAGGCCTCCAGTGTCTATGTCCATTAAGGCCTACTCACATGCTAAGGCTGCCAAACAGGCTAAGTCTCTCCCTCCAAGATCTGTTTCTCTGGGATCCACTTCTGGTTCTCAAATTTTAAGTTTAGTTGAGGACCTTCTTTCTTTAATTAGGGGTTCTCAGCCACATCCAGAGAGAGCCTCTCAGCCGCCTTCTGTCAAAAGGCCTAGGGTTGAGCAGGTAGATCCCCAGTCCTCCGATGAGGCCTCAGGTGATTCTGCACTTTCAGACTACCAGGAGGAGGCCTTCCCGGCCTACGAGGATTCTGATGCAGAGGAATCCATTCCCTCTGCTTCTCATCCTGAGGAGTTTTCCTTTGGGGAAATGCTTCATTCCATGAGGGAACACTTCAAATGGCAAGGCCAAGAATACTCAGATTCTAGGAAAAGGTTAAGGGAATTTTTAAAGCTACCTCAGCATAGACCCTTAGCTATTCCTCCAGTGTTAAATGTTTTAGCTGATGTGTACTTAGAGTCTAGTGTTTCCCCTGACTCCCTCCCCCCTGCTCCTGTCAAGCCAGACAGGTACTACAGGGTCCCAGACACACATCAGTTTCTGTACAAGGGCCATACTGCTGACCCTGAAACTATTTCTCAGGGGCCTAAAGGGGTTTCCTCCACTACTGCTAAGAATCCACTTCCTTCGGAAAGAGATTCTAGGGCTTTAGAAAGGTGGGGCAAGAAAGTATATACCTCTTCCACCCTTTCTATGCGAGCATTAAATTGTCAATTTCATATGATTCAGTATCAGGAATACATGTTGGAAGAGTTGCAAAAGAAATTGGCTTCCCCTGAACCATTAGATAGAAAGGGGTTACAGGGATTGGTTCATAATACTCAGCAGGTTAGCAACCATTTCCTTCAGTGTGGACATGATGCATTGGAAGCTTCATGTAGAGCAGCAATGACAGGTGCGGTCATACGCAGACATGCTTGGTTAAAGGAACAAACATCGCCAGACCATGTGAAAATTAAGCTTTTGGACGCACCACTAGAGAAACATAAGCTATTTGGTGCTACTGCACAAGAGGTTTTAAAGAAAATAGAGGAAAAGGCAAAATCAGTGCAAACAGTCAAAGATTTCCACCAGGTACAGCCTCCAAGATTCAGCAGGAATTGGCCTTCTAAGCATTGGTCCTTTTCAGACACAGACAAATTTCAAAGAGACAAAAACAGGCGTGGCAGAGGTAGAGGGCAAACTCGAGGCTCCTACAGAGGACGTCAATGGCAGCCTCCGAACCAGAGAGGTGGGGCAGGACCTTCCACTGCTCTGCAGGGACAAATCTCAATGACTTGACTCTGACTCCGCCATCCAGGGCTCAATTAGAAGCACCTTTGGGCAGAAAATTATCTTTATTCTCTCAAAATTGGCACAATATTACAAAGGACAAATGGATACTGGACATAATAGACAAAGGATACAGATTCCATTTTCATACACTACCAACAAGGCATGGCAGGCCAAACCTGCCACCAAATCAAAGGGCAGAGGCACTCAAACAAATAACAAACCTACTTCAAATAAGAGCAATAGAAAAGGTTCCTTCTGCAGAACAAGGCCAATGATTTTATTCCAGACTGTTCCTTGTTCCAAGAAAAGAAAATCAATGGAGACCCATTCTGGACTTGTCTGCCCTGAATACTTACCTTATTGTGCCAAAATTCAAAATGCTGATTTTACAGCAACTCCTTCCCATGCTGGGCAAGGGGTCTTGGCTGGTAACTGTGGACCTCAAGGAGGCATACCTGCATGTCCCAATCAGACAAAGTTGCAGAAGATACCTCAGATTTCTTGCAGGCTCAGAGCATCATCAATTCTCAGCATTGCCCTTTGGCTTATCTACTGCGTCCAGAGTGTTCACGAAATGCCTGGCATCAGTAATTGCACATTGCAGACTTCAGGGGATACAAATATACCCTTACCTGGATGACTGCCTTATACAAGCAGACAGCCAACAAGCCTTGTTAAAAAACTTAGACTATGTCATTCACCTACTGCAGGCCTTGGGATACACAGTCAATTTTCAGAAATCAAATCTCGTACCATCCCAACAAATACCTTTCCTGGGTGCCACACTGGACACAAACACCCAGATGGCGTTTCTGACAAAAGAAAAACAAAAACAATTACCAGAATACTTCAGAAGATTAGCAACACACACCCAGATGACTGCAAGGAAAATCCTGCAGGCCCTGGGTTTCATGGCATCTTGCATTCTTCTGATTCCACACGCAAGGCTGCATATGAGAAAACTACAATGGTATCTAAAAAGTCTATGGTCTCAACACAGCCACAGCCTGGAAGCATTGATCCCACTCATTCCATGCCTTCAAAAGGAATTTCTGTGGTGGGCTCAAGCAAGCCAGATAAACAAAGGTCTGCCTTTCAGCAAGCCTCATACAAGCCAAACCATAACAGACGCCTCAGATCATGGATGGGGGGCGCACATGAAGGGCAGATGCATTCAAGGACAATGGACACAAAAAGAAAAGCACCTGCACATCAACCAAAAAGAAATGCTGGCAGTGATGCATGCAATCAAGGCCTTCGGAAAGTTCATGCATCAGGGCCATCTACTAATAAAGACAGACAATACCACAGTTATGTGGTACATAAACAAGCAAGGAGGTACCCATTCCTATCCTCTTTGCAGACTGGCAATGAATCTCTGGGATATTTCCCTACAATTGAAAATAGAGCTACAATCCCAGTTTGTACCAGGGAAGGACAATGTTCTGGCAGACAGCCTAAGCAGAAACATCATGGATCCGCACGAATGGATGTTGCATCCAGACATTTTCTTACAAATAACTCAAGCATGGGGAAGGCCGGACATAGATCTTTTTGCCTCCCACCTCAATCACCATCTGAAAAAGTTTTGCACAAGGACACACCATCTTCAAGCATGGAAGGTGGACGCTCTCTCCTTCATTTGGAACTCTCAAACACTATATGCCTTCCCACCTCTTCCTTTGATGACCAAGGTGTTACTAAAGATCAAGACAGAGCAACCGAAAGTCATACTGATAGCTCCAGACTGGCCAAGACAACACTGGTACCCACTGCTACGGAGCTTGACACACACCAATCCGTGGCTCCTTCCTCAATGACCACTTCTACTGACACAGCACAATTACAGGACACTACACCCCAGCTTGAAAACATTGAAGCTGACAGCTTGGAGGATTCCATGACTATTCCTCAGGATACACTTTCCAAAAGGTAAAAGATATCATCCTGGAGGCGCGCAGACCTTCCACTAGAAAAACACTCAGCAAAATGGAAGAGATTTCTTATCTGGAACAGCAAAAAGGGTCAAGACCCATCAGTGATGAGCATTCCACAGATCCTAGAATATTTGGCTGAAATGCTCCACAATGGCCTTTCATATTCTTCCATAAAAATACATGCTTCAGCAATATCTGCCAAATATAACACTGATCCACCTGTATTTTCTCACCCATTGCTAAGACAGTTTCTAAGAGGTATAAAGAACATCAACCCTCCAAGGAAACCACCAGTGCCTGCATGGGACCTCAACTTCATGCTGGAGAAATTAACTCTTCCTCCCTTTGAACCAGCAGCATCTTCAGAGTTGAAATTTCTGTCTTGGAAGACAGCTTTCCTTCTGGCAGTAACCTCAGCAAGAAGAGTCTCTGAGCTACAGGCCCTTACGGCAATACAACCATTTCTCATTTTTCATCAGGACAGAGATTCTTTGAGAACCAGTCCGTCATTCATGCCAAAGGTGGTATCCAGAGTCTCCCTGAATCAAGCTATTCACCTTCCTACCTTCTTTCCCAATCCTCAAAATAAAGGAGAGAGACTTCTGCACACCTTGGACATACACAGACAGTTGCGCTACTACTTGGACAGAACAAAGTCTTTCAGAAAATCTGACCAGCTTTTTGTAGCTTGCGCTGCTGGATTGCAGGGTAAAGCAATTTCCAAACAGCCAATTTCTAAATGGATTGGAAATTGCATTCGATTTTGCTACTCTTTTCATGGAAAAACTGTGCCAGCTGACATCAGGCCACATTCCACCAGAGCTACAGCCACCTCCACAGCCTTTTTAAGAGGAGTGGGAACAAAGGACATTTTAGAAGCTGCTACATGGAGCTCCATGCATACATTTTCCAAACATTACAACCTGCCTTTATATTCCAGGTCCAGAGCAGGGTTTGCTTCTGCAGTCCTGCAGGGCATTTTAGCTACACCATCTTTGTCTTAGTGCCTACCACCCCCAGGTTGGCTATGGTATTCAACCCATATGTAAGGACTGCAGTTGCATCCTTGAAGGACATAGTACAGTTTTGTACCTACCATAAATGTAGATGTCCGATAGGTATGCAACTGCAGTCAGGTTTTCCCTCCCACCTACCCCTCTGTGGTATTCCTTTGGGTTTCTACCCCTAATTTTAGCTACCTGGGGTAATCTTTTATGGTGTATTTGTTTTTATGTTGTTGTACTTGTCTGGAATTATTTGTCTATTTTCAAAATTTAGCCTTCCTTAGAGGGCACCTGGCATCTGGGGCAAGAAACACTGAAGAAGATGGCGTCGGCTGATGCTTTTATACCCCAGGCTCTGGCGCGGGAAAGGCGACCTCAGCTGACGCCGGACCCAGACTTTGGAATCCGGCCGACCGAAGGGCTGCCTGAGGCAGGACAACCCATATGTAAGGACTGCAGTTGCATACCTATCGGACATCTACATTTATGGTAGGTACAAAACTGTACTATGTTCATGGTGTTTCACTGTTGCAGTCATTACACTTGGGTTATCCTGCTGGCAGGCTACCCGCAGTCGGCCTGTATTCCAAAGTCCTGGTCCGGCGTCGGTTTCTGTCACCTCTTCCCTGACGTCAGTGCGCCAGGGGTATAAAAGATGCAGCCGATTGCATTTTCTTCAGTCTTTCTTGCCATGCGGTGCCCGAAGCAAAAGCAGTTCACAAGTGCCGGTTGGCTGACTCTGGAGATTTTTCGAAATCTAATTTCAGATCCAAAGTCTTCAATAAAGCGAAGTACCCCGTTGGGGAAACTTTTTTTTTCTTGCTCCAGACCGATGTCAGAAAAAGTTAACAATTGTATTTCTTGTGGGAAGCAAATACCTCATAAGGATTTCCACTCTTACTGTATTCCTTGCCTAGGCCCTGACCATGACGTTGCTAGCTGTCGGATGTTCATCGTGCATACAGCTGCAGTCATAACAGATGGGTTCTCTTGCCAACAGGCGGGTCCTCGGTCGGCCGAATTCCAAAGTCTAGGTCCGGCGTCGGTTGTCGTCGCTTCTTCCCTGACACCAGTGCGACAGGGGTATAAAGGAAACAGCCGACGCCATTTTCTCCAGTCTTTCTTGCCGCGCGGTGCCCGAAGCAGAAGCAGTTCGCAAGTGCCGGTCGGCCAGCTCCTGAGATTACGAAAATTTGGAAACCGAAGTCTTCTTAAAGCTAAGTACCCGTTGAAACTTTTCTTGCCTCAGACCGATGTCAGACAAAGTTAATAATTGTATTTCTTGTGGGAAGCAAATACTGCATAAGGATTTCCATTCCCTCTGTATACCTTGTTTAGGCCCAGACCACGACGTCTCGGTCTGTCGCTTTTGTGCTACATTCAACAAACCCACTATTAAGCGTCGGGCGGAGTTCGCCCAGCATTATTTTGGGAAAGCATTTAACTTTACTATGTCGTTGGATACTCCGACTCCGGGTTTTGTCTAAAAAACGCAGAGACAAGGACCGACACACGAGGTCCGCGGCCTCTACCGACACCACGCCAAAGCCGACTACACGTGGTCCGGTTCTCAGCGAGGCGCCTATGCAGCCCCTGACTACTGACGACACTTTTTTGACTGTCTCTCCTGTGCCCGAGGTTGCAGGCTCCTCGGCCCACACCCCGACTACAGATACCGAAGCCACTCTTGGCGTTGAAACTCAGAATGTGAACAGGTCCATCTCCACTCAAGGTGTCTAGAGACCTTCCTCTTCTTTCTCCATCAAGGCTTTCACAAAGTCTAAAGCAACCATGCACTCTAAGAGACCAGCTACACTGGGCCCATCTCCAGGCCCCATGCCTAAGAAACAGATGCTTAAAATGGCTGAGGATTTAATTACTGTTATCAGAGGTTCTCAGCCCCCACCGGACAAAAGGCCCAGAGTGGAGGAAGATTCCCCCTCCTCTAATCAGGGCTCCATTATTTCAGAGCACTCTGATGATCAGGAACTTTCTTACTCCCCTTTTGAAGACTCTGATGCGGAGGAGTCCATCCCTTCTGTATCCCCCCCCTGAGGATTACTCATTTGGGGAAACTTTGCATACCTTAAGGGAACACTTCCACTGGGAAGGCCAAGATTATTCAGATTCCAAGAAAAGGCTCAGGGAATTTCTACTGCTACCTCAGCACAGGCCTCTGGCTATACCTCCTGTCTTGGACATCCTAGATGATGTTTACTCGGAGGCCTGCCTTAACCCGGACTCTCTACCTCCAGCTCTAGTTAAGCCTGACAGGTACTACAGGGTTCCTGACTCACACCAATTTCTATACAAAAGCCATGCTGCTGACCCAGAAACCATCTCACAGGGCCCCAAGGGAGTTAAGGCCTCCATTGCTAAAAATCCATTGCCTTCCGAGAGAGATTCCAGATCCTTAGAAAGGTGGGGAAAAAAGGTATATACCTCGGCTACCTTATCCATGAGGGCCTTAAACTGTCAGTTTCATATGCTAAAATACCAACAGTTTTTGTTATCACAATTGAAAAGTAAAATGTCACAACCTGAACAACTAGACTTGAAGGAGTTGCAGGATTTGATGCATGGTGCAGAACAAGTGGGTAAGCATACCTTACAATGTGGTTTTGATGCTCTAGAGGCCTCATGTAGAGCTGCTGTTACAGGATCAGTCATACGTAGGCATGCCTGGCTCAAGGAACAGGCCTTGCCTGATCATGTCAAAGCTAAGTTACTAGACGCCCCTCTTCAAAAGGATGTACTATTTGGAGCTAATGCTGAGGAGGTATTAAGGAAAATGGAGGAAAAGGCTAAATCAATGCAAACTGTGAAAGAATTTCTACAGGTTCAACCCCCACGTTTTAGTAGAAATTGGCCTTCCAAAAACTGTTCCTTTCCTGCCACAGACAGACCCCAAAGAGGCAGATAACAGGCGCCCGAGGGGCAGAGGACAATCCCAAGGATCATTTAGAGGCAGACAGTGGCAAGCTCCTACACTAAGAGGTGGTGAGGACAACTCGCAATCTTTCAGAAAGCAAACCCAATGACTTTCCCCTTTGCATGCGAACCAGGTCTCAAATGGCAGCCCCCTTAGGAGGAAAGCTGGCATTATTTTCAAAAAATTGGCATATTGTCACAAAGGACAAATGGATCCTGGACATTATAAACAGAGGCTACAAATTCCATTTTCACACCCTTCCAAAAATGAGAGGCATGCCAAACCTGCCACACAATCAAAGGGCAGAGGCACAAAGGCAAATTACAGATCTCATAAACATGAAAGCTATTCAAGAGGTACATACGCACGAACAAGGTCAAGGTTTTTATTCCAGGCTATTTCTGGTGCCAAGGAAGGGAAAAGATTGGAGACCTATTTTGGACCTATCCATCCTAAACACATTTCTACTGCACAAAATTCAAGATGCTCACTCTACAGCAACTTCTTCCCATGCTGGGCAAGGAGTCTTGGCTGGTGACATTGGACCTCAAGGAGGCATACCTGCATGTCCCAATCAGACAAAATTGCAGAAGGTACCTCAGATTTCTTGCAGGTTCAACCCATTATCAATTCTCTGCATTGCCCTTTGGCTTATCTACTGCGCCCAGAGTATTCACGAAATGCCTGGCATCAGTAATTGCCTACTGCAGACTTCAAGGGATACAAATATACCCCTATTTGGACGACTGCCTGATCCAAGCGGACAGCAAGCACATTCTTCTGAAACATCTGGCTTATGTAATAATGTTATTGAACTCTCTGGGATACACAGTCAACAAAAAGAAATCGAGGCTGATACCCTCTCGGAAGATAATTTTCCTGGGTGCCAATTTGGACACAAACACCCAGATGGCCTACCTCATGCCAGAGAAGCAGGGGCAACTTATTCAATACTTCAGAATACCAGCAAATTGCACCAGGCTGACTGCAAGGAAAATCCTGCAGGCTCTGGGATTCATGGCATCTTGCATCTTACTAATCCCATGTGCAAGGCTGCATATGAGGAAACTACAATGGTACCTGAAAAACATATGGTCTCAACACAGCCACAGTTTGGAAACAATAATACCACTAATTCCATGTCTGCAAAAGGAATTTCTGTGGTGGGCTCAAGCATGTCAAACAAACACAGGTCAACTATTGATAAGAATGGACAACACCACAGTTATGTGGTACATAAACAGGGAGGAACACATTCTTACCCCCTATGCAGACTGGCCATGTCACTTTGGAACATGGCCATGGACTTACAAATGGAACTACACTTGCCAGGCAAGGAAAACGCGCTGGCAGACAACCTAAGCAGGAATATGACAGATCCACACGAATGGAAATTGCATCCAAAAGTTTTTACAGAAATAATCCAAGAATGGCCAGACATAGATCTCTTTGCCTCCCACAAAAATCATCAATTGACAAAATTCTGCTCGAGGATCTTCCATCCAAAGGCCTGGAGAGTGGACGCTCTCTCTTTCAGTTGGACATCAATGACAGTTTATGCCTTCCCACCTCTTCCTCTGCTGCCCAAAGTTCTATTGAAGACCAGAACAGACAGACCAAAGATGATTCTCATTGCTTCGGACTGGCCAAGACAACACTGGTACCCACTCCTGAGGAGCCTGACGCATTCCCCACCATGGACCCTGCCTCTAATGCCTCTTCTTCTGACTCAGCACAGCTTCAAAACTCTTCACAGCCAGCTAAAAACACTCAATCTAGCCGCATGGATGATTCCTTAGCATCACAACAGGCCCTAATCTCCAAGGAGGTGCAGGATGTCATTTTGGAGGCCAGAAGGCCATCAACTAGAAAAGCTTACTCCGCAAAATGGAAACGTTTTTGTGTCTGGAATGAGAAAAAGGGCCAGGATCCTGGAAAACTGAATTTACCTCAAATACTACAATATTTGGCTGAACTGCTAAGCAGTGGACTTTATTTCTCCTCCATGAAAATCCATGCCTCAGCCATTTCTGCAGAATACAACACTGATCCACCTTTATTCTCTCACCCTCTGTTAAGACAGTTCCTCAGAGGGGCTGAGAATTTAAGACCTCCAAGGAAACAACCAATACCTGCTTGGGATCTTAATTTCATTCTGGAAAAACTGACCTTGCCTCCCTTTGAGCCAGCTGCCTCATCAGATTTGCAATATTTGTCCTGGAAAACAGCTTTCCTTCTGGCTGTCACTTCAGCTTGTAGAGTTTCAGAACTACATGGCTGTCCAGCCTTTTATCATCTTCCATCAGGACAGAGTTTCCTTACGAACCAACCCGTCCTTTATGCCTAAAGTGGTGTCCAGGGTAGCTTTAAATCAGGCCATACATTTACCTACTTTTTATCCTAATCCTCAAAACAAAGGGGAGAGATTACTACATTCCTTGGACATCCACAGACAACTGCGTTATTATTTGGACAGAACAAAGCCTTTCAGAAAATCAGAACAGCTCTTTGTGGCCTATGCGGTAGGAGCTCAAGGAAAGCCAATTTCCAAACAGACAATCTCAAAATGGATAGCCCACTGCATACGCTTTTGCTATTCCTTTCATGGCAAAACTGTACCTACAGGCATTAGAACTCATTCCACCAGGGCCACAGCCACCTCTGCAGCCTTTCTCAGAGGAGTTCCTACCAAGGATATTTTGGAAGCAGCCACTTGGAGTTCTGTGCATACCTTCTCCAAGCACTACAACCTACCATTATACTCCAAATCTAGAGCAGGCTTTGCCACTGCAGTCTTGCAGGGCATTTTGGCTCCTCCTAGTTCCACCTAGTGCCTACCACCCCTTTCTTAGCTTTGGGATTCTACCCATCTGTTATGACTGCAGCTGTATGCACGATGAACATAGTACAGTTTTGTACCTACCATAAATGTAGATGTTCGAGTGCTAATACAGCTGCAGTCCAGGTTTCCCTCCCTCCTTCCCCTCTTGGGACAGGCCTATAGGCTAACACATCCTCATACAACCTGATTGGGGTATTCATTTATGATGTATTTGCTTGCAGCTACTGCATTTTGATTACATTGCACTGCATTATTACACAAATTTATGTATTGCCTTCCTTCTGGGGGCACCTGACATCTGGGGCAAGAAAAACCGAAGAAAATGGCGTCGGCTGGTTCCTTTATACCCGTCACACTGACGTCAGGGAAGAAGCGACGACAACCGACGCCAGACCTAGACTTTGGAATTCGGCCGACCGAGGACCCGCCAGACGGCAGGAGAACCCATCTGTTATGACTGCAGCTGTATTAGCACTCGAACATCTTCATTTATGGTAGGTACAAAACTGTACTTTTTGTGCTAGATTTAACCAACACACTGTTAAGCGTCGGTATGATTTTGCTTTTCGTTATTTTGGCAGAAGGTTTAATTACATAATGCCGTCGGAACAACCGACGACTGGAATTCATAAAAAACGCAAGGATAAAGACGAGGACAAGCATCCGAGGTCCAAAACCGACGACGAAGCCTCTTCTAGGCCAGTCACCGGTTCGTCGGTGCTCAGTGAGGCACTTTCGCAGCCCCTGACTCCCGCTACCTCAGAACCACAGGCCGCCTCAGAGTCCCACGTGGAGACAGCTAGGCCTCTGGATACTCAAGGTATTGGTCCTTCGGAAATGAATCCCTCAGATGGGTCCGGAGCCGCTGAGCAGGCATAGGCTTCTGAGGGTGTCTTCAGACCTACACAACTTTATATAAAGCCTACTTCAGCATCCAAGACAAAGTCTAAAACAGTTAAGGAAAACAGTACAGCATTCTCCAGGACAGACTTCTATGCCTAAAAAACAGATGCTCAAAATGGCCAAAGACCTCATTACTTTGATCAGGGGTTCCCACCCCCCTCCTGATAAGAGGCCTAGGCAACACACTGAATATGATTCCTCTGATCAGGTTTCCATTTCCTCTGATTCCTCTTCTGATCAGGGATAATTCTGTTCCTCCCTATGAGGATTCTGATGCTGAAGATTCTATGCCTTCAGCTTCTCCTCCTGAGGACTATTCCTTTGGGGAAACCCTGCATACCATGAGGGAGCATTTCCATTGGGAGAGCCAGGGTTATTCCGAGTCTTAAGAAAAGATTTAGAGACTTTCTTTTATTTCCTCAGCACAGACCTCTTGCAATTCCCCCTGTTCTAGACATAGATGTTTTCTCAGAGTCCGGCCTGTCCCCGACTCTGTACCTCCTGCCCCTGTTAAGCCAGACAGATACTACAGGGTCCCAGACTCCCATAAATTTCTTTACAACTGTCTCACAGGGTCCCAAAGGGGTCAAGGCTGCTTCTGCCAAAAGCCCTGTCCCCTCAGATAGAGAATTCTAGGGCTTTGGACAGATGGGGCAAGTAAGTTTACACTTCTGCTACCTTGGCTGTAAGGGCTTTAAATTGTCAATTTCATATGCTCAAATGTCAGCAATACTTAATGTCTTTATTAAAACAAAAATGTTGTCAAATTCTGAATGTTCTGAGAACAAAGATTTGCAGGATTTATTGCATGCAGCTGAACAAGTGGGAAAACGTACTTTGCAATGTGGCTATGATTCACTGGAGGCCTTGTGCAGGGCCGCTGTTACAGGTTCTGTTATTAGAAGGCATGCTTGGTTAAAGGAACAGAATCTGCCTGATCATATTAAAGCAAAATGATTGGATGCTCCATTACAGCATGATACTGTGTTTGGTGTTAAGGCAGAAGAGGTGTTGAAAATGGAGGATAAGGCAAAATCTATGCAGACAGTAAAGGATTTCTTACAGGTACAGCCACCCAGATTTAGCAGAAACTGGCCCTCTAAGAATTGGTCCTTTCCAGTGTCAGACAGACCACAAAGAGGCAGATTCAGATGCCCTAGTGGCAGGCAACAGCCCTGGGGTTCATACAGGCCCAAACAATGGGGTGCTTCTACCTCCAAAAGCGGAGAAGACAAATCACAGCCTTATAGAAAACAGTCCCAATGACTTCCCTCTGCCAATGCCAAGCACTTATTTTTTGGCAGCACCCTTGGGGGGAAAGCTAGCACTCTCTTCACAAAACTGGCACAAGATAACCCAGGACAAATGGGTCTTAAATGTAGTCTCTCAGGGCTACAGGTTCCACTTTCACACCCTTCCAAAGGCAAAAGGTATGCCAGACCTGCCACGCAATCAATGGCAAGAGGCACAAAAACAAGCTTCATCTCTCATGGACATGGGGGCTATTCAGCCAGTGCCACAACAAGAGCAGTGACAAGGATTTTACTCAAGACTTTTCTTAGTTCCAAGAAAGGACAAAGCCTGGAGACCGATTCTGGACCTGTCTGTTCTAAATACATTTTTGGATGTCCCAAAATTCAAAATGTTGACTCTACAGCAGCTTCTGCCCATGCTGGACAAGAAGGCTTGGCTTGTAACTTTGGACCTCAGAGGCATGCCTGCATGTCCCAATCAGACAATCTTGCAGAAGATACCTCAGATTCATAGCTGGCTCGATGCACTACCAATTCTCTGCACTGCCCTTTGGCTTATCTACTGCACCCAGGGTCTTCACAAAATGCCTGGCACCAGTAATTGCATTTTGCAGGCAGAGGAATTCAAATATATCCCTACTTGGATGACTGCCTTATTTTTATTTATTTATTTTATTTATTTAACATTTGTTGACCGGGAATGTCCGACTAGGTTCCACAGAGCCGGTTTTCACCGGAGGCCCCGGGAGAAATGCTCCAGATGCATGTCTTTGGAATGTGGGAGGAAACCGGAGTACCCGGAGGAAACCCACGCGAACACGGAGAAAATGCAAACTCCACACAGAAGGCACCCCAGCCGCGAATCGAACCGGAGAACTCTTGCTGTGAGGCGACAACGTTAACCGCTACACCACTGTGCCGCCCACACACTTATTCAAGCAAAGAACAAAGATATTCTACTACAGCATCTGGCGTTTGTAAAAAGATTACTAATTTGCCTAGGGTACACAGTAAATGAAAATAAATCAAAACTAGTACCCTCACAAGAGATAATATTCCTGGGTGCAAGCTTAAATACAACTGCCCAGATGGCTTATCTCACGCCAGACAAACAAAGGCATCTGACTTCTTACTTCAAAGACATGGTAACAAAGACCCACTTATCTGCAAGAAAAATTCTGCAGGCTCTGGGCTACATGGCATCCTGCACTCTACTAATTCCATGTGGAAGACTGCATATCAGGAAACTACAATGTATCTAAAAAGTGTTTGGACTTAACATTGCCACAGTCTGGAAACAGTAATTACTCTCATTCCCTGCCTGCAACAGGAATTTCAGTGGTGGGCTCAGGCCTGTCACCACAACAAGGGACAGCCATTCACCTTACCCACTACCAGGCAGACACTAACAACAGATGCATCAGATTATGCCTGGGGGGCGCACATGGCAGGAAAATATATTCAGGGCACATGGCCCACAAACCAAATGCATCTTCATATCAATCAAAAAGAGATGCTAGCTGTACAAAATGCCCTGACAGCCTTCAAGGATCTACTTCATCCAGAACAACTACTGATAAAGATGGACAATACTACAGTCATGTGGTACATAAACAAGCAAGGGGGC
This sequence comes from Protopterus annectens, assembly GCF_019279795.1. Taxonomy (NCBI): domain Eukaryota; kingdom Metazoa; phylum Chordata; order Ceratodontiformes; family Protopteridae; genus Protopterus; species Protopterus annectens. The sequence goes on from NC_056726.1 coordinate 1,462,363,353, forward strand.
TCACATTCCTACCCCTCTGCAGGCAAGCCATGACTTTGTGGAACACAGCATTGATTTATCAAGTACATCTGCAAGCACAATTCCTGCCAGGAAAGACAAATACTTTGGCAGACGAACTAAGCAGAAACCTCATGGATCCTCACGAGTGGAAATTAGATCCACAAATTTTCAACATGATCACAGGAAAATGGGGATGCCCAGACATAGATCTATTCGCCTCCCCTCACAACTGCCAGCTGCAGAGATTCTGCACTCGGACTTATCACAAGCAAGCATGGAAAGTGGACGTCCTTTCATTCAGCTGGAAAGCCCTTACAGTATATGCCTTCCCTCCTCTGCCTCTCCTCTCCAAGGTACTCCTAAAGGTCAGACAAGAAAAGCCAAACATGATACTGATTGCCCCAGACTGGCCACGCCAGCACTGGTACCCAACCCTAAAGAGCTTGTCTCAAGGCCCAGCCTGGACATTGCCTCTAATAAGCAAACTAATGGGTATAGTATTCTCATCCTAAGGGGTGGTGAAAGCCACACACACTCTGGCTAGGCTTATAAATGCCCTAGGGCAGATAGCCTAGTATGAACCTATGAACCTATGAATACCTAATTTGCTGACCCAACAGAACAATCAGATCCTGCACAGCCGACTCAGAACCCTAAATCTGGCTGCATGGCGGATAATGTAATCATTCAGAACACACATCTCTCTAAAGCAGTTATGGATGTTATTTTGGAGGCCAGGAGGCCCAGCACCAGAAAATCTTATGCAGAAAAATGGAAAAGATTCTGTTTGGAACCAAGCACAGGGAATGGACTCGCTTGTACCAAATATTCCTCAGATTTTGCAATACCTATCTGAGATGCTGAACAAAGGCCTATCCTTCTCATCAATTAAGATCCATGCCTCTGCCCTTTCAGCTCATTACAATACGGACCCACCTATTTTTTCACATCCACTGCTAAGGCAGATGTTCATCGTGTTACCCTGCTGCAGTCATCACATTTGGGTTATCCTGCCATCAGGCAGTCCCGCAGTCGGCCCGAATTCCAAAGTCTTGGTCCGGCATCGGTTGCTGTCACTTCTTCCCTGACGTCAGTGTGCTAGGGGTATATAAGAGGCATCGTACGCTATTTTCTTCAGTCTTTCTTTCCGCGCGGTGCCCGAAGCAGAAGCAGTTCGCAAGTGCCAGTCGGCCGACTCCTGAGATTTTCGAATAGAGTTTCTGTCCGAAGTCTTCAAAGCTAAGAACCCCGTTGGGGAACCTTTTCTTGCCTCAGTCCGATGTCAGAAAAAGTTAACAATTGCATTTCTTGTGGGAAGCAAATACCTCATAAGGACTTTCATTTTTATTGTATACCTTGCCTAGGCCCAGACCATGACGTCACTGCTTGTCGGTTTTGTGCTAGGTTCAATAAGTGAACTATAAAGCGACGCTTTGATTTCGCACAACACTATGGCAGGAAATTTAATTACTCTATGCCGTCAGAGCAACCGACTACCGGCGTGCATAAAAAACGCAAAGATAAAGACAGGCAGCCTAGATCCAAGCCAGACTCCGAGGCCTCAGCTGGGCCGGTCGCCGGTCCTCCGGTTTTCAGTGAGGCACCTACGCAGTCCCTGGCTACCACAGAATCGGAACCCCAGACCGCTACGGATTCTCTAGCAGAGTTCTAGGCCGACGCAGCCATTTTCTTTAGGCCCTACCGACGACATTGCAGAAGGAGAAGCCGGTGCTGTAGAAACACCTTCGGTTTCAGAAGGTGTCTTCAGACCGACTACTTTCACCATAAAATCTTATGCTAAGCTTAAGACTCCTCTAAAACCAAAAAAGACTGCACTTCAGTCTCCAGTTCAAGGCCCCATGCCTAAGAAACAGATGCTTAAAATGGCTGAAGATTTGATTTCTTTCATCAGGGGATGTCCTTCAAGGATGCATCTGCAGTCCTTACAAATGGGTTGTCCTGTCGTCAGGCAGCCCTTCAGTCGGCCGGATTCCAAAGTCTGGGTCTGGCCTCGGCTGGTGTCGCACTTCACCCGACGTCATCTCTGCTGGTCTTCGGGTATAAAGGCATCAGCCGACGCCATTTTCCTCAGTCTTTCTTGCCGCGTGGCACCCGAAGCAGAAGCTGTTCGCAAGTGCCGGTCAGTCAGATCCAGAGATTACTACTACCGAATACTACTTCGAAGACTTCTAAAAGCTAAGTACCCCGTTGGGGACTCTTTCTTGCCTCAGCCGATGTCAGAAAAAGTGAATAACTGTTTAACTTGTGGGAAACAAATACCTCATAAAGATTTCCACTCTTACTGCTTACCTTGTTTAGGCCCAGACCACGACGTAGCAGCTTGTTTAGCCTGTGCTTCCTTCAACCGACGAACGCTTAGGTGTCGGTCGGAGTTTGCTGAACAGTTTTTCGGCTCAGATTTTGCGTACATTATGCCGTCGGATCCTCCGACTACTCAAATTGTTAAGAAACGCAAAGAAAAGGACCGACACTCGCGGTCCGAGGTTTCGGCCGAAACCACGGTTAAGCAAACCGCGAGTGTCTCGGTTTCAGCTGAAACCGAGCAAACGGTTCAATCTTCAGCTGAATCCATGACTACTACCGAGGCCCCTGCTACCCTAGTTGAATCGGCCTCTGAAGTTTTGCCTACTAATGTGGTTTCTCTAGAATTATCGGACACCATCCCTTTGGATGTCTCTACCCCAGCACGTGGTGCTGCTAGGCCTCCTGCAGCCATGTCTATAAAGGCCTTTGCCAGGGCTAAAGCAGCCGAAACTGCTAAGTCAGTGCCTGTTAAGCGCCCCTCTCACAGGCCCAGCTCCAGTTCCCAAATGCTTACTCTGGCAGAGGATCTCATCTCTTTAATAAGGGGATCCCAATCTCACCCAGACAGGGCCTCTCAACCTCCAGAAAAGAGACCTAGAGCAGAGCCCCCTGAGCCAGTGTCCTCAGATGACTCTTCTGATGGTTCAGACAGTACAGACCATCCAGAGGCTCCTCTTTCTACTTATGAAGATTCTGATGCTGAAGAATCTATTCCTTCTGCCTCTCCACCAGAGGAATTTTCCTTTGGGGAAACCTTACATGCCATGAGAGAGCAATTCCAATGGCAGGGACAAGATTTCTCAGATTCAAGAAAAAGGCTTAGGACCTTTTTACACTTACCGCAACATAGGCCCTTAGCTATACCTCCAGTTCTTCCTGTTGTGGATGATGCATTTAATGATGTTTGCACTGCTCCTGATACTTTACCTCCAGCCCCTGCTAAGCCCGATAGGTTTTACAGGGTACCAGACACTCATCACCACTTATACAAGGCTCCTTTTGCAGATCCTGAGACTATCTCCCAGGGGCCTAAGGCAGTAGCTTCGACCTCAACAAAAAACCCTCTCCCTTCTGATAGGGAATCCAGGTCCTTAGAGAGATGGGGTAAAAAAGTATACACCTCTGCTACTCTCTCAGCTAGAGCTCTGAACTGTCAGTTTCATATGATCCAATACCAAGAGTTTATGCTTGATCAGTTAACTAAGAAACTGTCCTCTGATGATTCCTTAGATAAGAAATATGTTTTAGAAATGGTGCATAACATTCAGCAGGTTAGTAACCATTCTTTAAAATGTGGCTATGATGCACTGGAGGCTTCATTTAGATCAGCCATGACTGGCACAGTTATAAGAAGGCATGCATGGTTGAAAGAACAGGTCTTGCCGGATCATGTTAAAGCAAAGCTATTAGATGCTCCTATGGATAAGGTCAGTCTATTTGGTTCTTCTGCCCAACAAGTAATGAAGAAAATGGAAGAGAAGGCAAAATCTGTACAAACAGTTAAAGATTTCTTACAGGTTCAGCCCCCAAGGTTCAGCAGGAACTGGCCTTCCAAAATTGGTCCTTTCCAGACTCCTCTAAAAATCAGAGAGGCAGGAATAGACGCTCCAGAGGCAGAAATCAATCCAGAGGAGGTGCCTACAGGGGACGCCAGTGGCAAGGCAATAACCAACGAGCCACAGATACAACCACTACCACTGCAACAGGACAATCACAGTGACTTGGCTCTGACACCGCCTACCAGGGAACAAATAGCAGCACCCTTAGGCGGAAAGTTAGCCTTATTTTCAAAAAACTGGCACTATATCACAAGAGACAAGTGGATTTTGCAAACTATAGACCAAGGCTACAGGTTTCATTTCCACACATTACCAGTAAAAAGAGGAATGCCAAACCTACCACCAAATCAAAAGACAGAAGCCCTAAAACAAATAGCTCAATTAACAAAGATGAGAGCTGTGGAAAGGGTACCACCTACAGAACAGGGCAAGGGATTTTACTCCAGACTCTTCCTAGTACCAAGAAAAGAGAAAAGTTGGAGACCTATTCTCGACCTGTCCGCTTTAAACACATTCATCATTGTTCCAAAATTCAAAATGCTGACCCTACAGCAACTTCTTCCCATGCTGGGCAAGGAGTATTGGCTGGTAACTCTAGATCTCAAGGAGGCATACCTGCATGTCCCCATACGACCAATTTGCAGAAGATACCTCAGATTTCTTGCAGGATCAGAGCATTATCAATTCTCAGCATTGCCCTTTGGCTTATCTACTGCGCCCAGAGTGTTCACGAAATGCCTGGCATCAGTAATAGCTCATTGCAGGCTTCAGGGAATCCATATTTATCCATACCTGGACGACTGCCTGATACAAGTGGACAACAAAAGCAAGCTGACACAAGACTTACAAAGAGTCATTTGCTTACTGCAAGCCCTGGGATACACCGTCAATTTAAAAAAGTCAGGACTGATTCCATCCCAAACAAGAACATTCTTGGGTGCAGAATTGGACACAGTAAAACAGATGGCATTCCTAACTGCAGAAAAACAAGAACAACTTCCTCTTTACTTCTTGGCATTAACAAAGCAGAACAAACTAACAGCAAGGAAAGTACTGCAGGCCTTGGGCTTCATGGCATCCTGCATAATCTTGGTCCCCCATGCCAGACTGCATATGAGAAAGCTACAGTGGTACCTAAAGAATTTATGGTCTCAACACAAACACAGCTTAGAAACCGAAATACCACTAATCCCATGCCTGAAAGAAGAGTTCCTATGGTGGGCTCAGGCATGCCAGTCAAACCCAGGTTTGTCTTTCCACAACATTCAAACAAACCAAACCATCACAACGGATGCCTCAGACCTCGGTTGGGGGGGCCCACATGCTGGACAAGTGCATTCAAGGCTTATGGACTCCAGATCAGCTGCACCTGCACATAAATCAAAAAGAAATGCTGGCAGTAAAACTAGCAATCCAGAATTTCAGACCATTCCTCAAAGAAGGCCAATTGATGATAAGGACAGACAACACCACAGTCATGTGGTACATCAACAAACAGGGAGGCACTCATTCATACCCCCTATGCCGAATGGCTCTGGACCTATGGAATATGGCTCTGAGCTACAACATTCACTTACAGGCAATTTGTGTACCGGGAAAAGAAAACATCCTAGCAGACATGTTAAGCAGGACTACCTCGGATGCTCACGAATGGATGCTACACCCGGACATCTTCAAGGCCATCACAAAGAAATGGGGAATGCCACAAGTAGACCTATTCGCATCCCCACTCAATCACCAGCTCAAGAAATTCTGCACAAGGACATACCACCCACTTGCTTGGAAGGTGGACTCTCTATCCTTCAATTGGAAAGGCCTGACAGCATATGCAGTTCCACCTCTTCCTTTGATGCACAAGGTACTACTGAAAATCAAAGAGGAACGTCCAAGGATAATTCTGATAGCTCCAAATTGGCCAAGACAACATTGGTATCCATTGCTGAGGAGCATGTCTCGGGGAGAAACGTGGACACTGCCCCTGATTCCTTTGATGTTAACTCAGAGCAACTACAACATCCTGCATCCAAACCTGAAAACTCTCCAACGGACTGCCTGGAACATTACATAAGAGCAACTAACCCGGATTTATCCCAAAGGGTAAAAGACATAATCCTTGAGGCCCGCAGACCTTCAACAAGATGGAACTATGCAGGAAAATGGAAAAGGTTTGTCATTTGGAGTACTGAAAGAGGGAAAGATGTGTCAAAGGTAGATATTGCCAACATCCTGGAGTACTTGGCAGAGCTTCTTCATACAGGCCTGTCCTATTCCTCCATCAAGATACATGCATCAGCTATTTCTGCAGAATACAGCTTCGATCCCCCTGTCTTCTCACATCCTCTACTCAGGCAGTTCCCGAGAGGAATTAAGAATGTAAAACCTCCTAGGAAACCACCATTACCAGCATGGGACTTGAACTTTGTGCTAGAAAAATTGGCACTCCCTCCATTCGAACCAGCAACAACAGCAGATCTTCAACACCTATCCTGGAAAACTGCTTTCCTACTGGCAATTACTTCAGCAAGAAGGGTTTCGGAACTACAGGCTTTAATGGCAGTACAACCCTTCCTAATCTTCCATCAAGATAGTGTCCATGAGAACTAATCCTACATTTATGCCTAAGGTGGTATCCAGAGTGTCTCTAAACCAGGCACTCCACCTTCCTACCTTCTTTCCCAATCCACAGAACAGGGGGGAAAGACTGCTGCATACCTTGGATGTACATAGACAGTTGCGCTACTATCTGGACAGAACCAAGGGCAATAGAAAAACTGACCAGCTGCTAGTAGCTTATGCAACAGGAAGGGAAGGAAAAGCAATTTCCAAACAGACAATCTCCAAGTGGATAGGAAATTGCATAAGATTCTGTTACTCCTACCATGGAAAGCAAATTCCACAGAACATAAGGCCTCATTCTACAAGGGCTACAGCCACTACCACAGCTTTCTTATGAGGAGTGGCTACCAAGGACATTATTGAGGCTGCTACTTGGACCTCCGTGCATACATTTGCCAAGCATTATAACTTACCTCTATACTCTAGATCCCGAGCAGGGTTTGCCACTGCTGTTTTGCAAGAGATCCTAACTACACCATAATTATTCTTCCTCCTCCCCTAGTTTGGCTATGGTATTCTACCCATTTGTAAGGACTGCAGATGCATCCTTGAAGGACATAGCACAGTTTTGTACCTACCATAAATGTAGATGTCCGAACAGGATAGCATCTGCAGTCAGGATTACCCATCCTCCTTCCCCTCTGTGGTACTCCTAGGGTATTAGATCCCGAGCAGGGTTTGCCACTGCTGTTTTGCAAGGGATCCTAACTACACCATAATTATTCTTCCTCCTCCCCTAGTTTGGCTATGGTATTCTACCCATTTGTAAGGACTGCAGATGCATCCTTGAAGGACATAGCACAGTTTTGTACCTACCATAAATGTAGATGTCCGAACAGGATAGCATCTGCAGTCAGGATTACCCACCCTCCTTCCCCTCTGTGGTACTCCTAGGGTATTTGCCCACCTAATAGCTAGCTGGGGGGGGATCTCTTATGGTGTATTTGTTTGTATATATGTACATACATGTTTATTTTTTGTTTGCCTTCTATTTTTTGGGAAACATTGGCATTTACCCAAAAATTTAGCTATCCAAGAGGGCAACTGGCATCTGGGGCAAGAAACACTGAGGAAAATGGCGTCGGCTGATGCCTTTATACCCGAAGACCAGCAGAGATGACGTTGGGTGAAGTGCGACACCAGCCGAGGCCAGACCCAGACTTTGGAATCCGGCCGACCGAAGGGCTGCCTGACGACAGGACAACCCATTTGTAAGGACTGCAGATGCTATCCTGTTCGGACATCTACATTTATGGTAGGTACAAAACTGTACTTTCCCAACCCCGACAAAAGGCCTAGACAAGAGGAGGATTATGCCTCCTCTGATCAAGTGTCTATTTCCTCGGGCTCCTCTGAGGAACAGGATTACTCCTTTCCCCCTTATGAAGATTCTGATGCTAAAGATTCCATTCCCTCAGCTTCTCCCCCTGAAGCCTATTCCTTTGGGGAAACCTTACATACCATGACGGAACATTTCCACTGGGAAAGTCAGGACTACTCCGACTCAAAGAAAAGGCTCCGAGAGTTTCTTTTACTCCTCCAGCACAGACCACTTGCTATCCCCCCAGTTTTAGGCATTGTGGATGATGTTTATTTAGAATCTAGTCTAAATCCAGATCCTCTGCCTCCTGCTCCAGCCAAACCAGATAGATACTATACAGTGCCTGACTCACACAAATTCCTTTTCAAAAGCCCTGTTGCTGATCCAGAGACAATCTCCCAGGGTCCCAAAGGGGCTAAGGCTTCTATGGCCAAAAATCCTGTATCCTCTGAAAGGGACTCCAGAGCACTAGATAGGTGGGGGAAGAAGGTTTACACCTCAGCTACTTTGGCTATGAGAGCACTAAATTGTCAATTTCACATGCTTAAATACCAGCAATTCCTAATGTGTCAAATAAAACAAAAGATGAGCACGCACCCTCATCAGTCTGAATTCAAGGAAATGCAGGATCTGTTGCATGCAGCTGACCAGGTGGGCAAACATACTTTACAATGTGGATTTGATTCCTTGGAAGCTTCCTGTAGAGCAGCTGTTACTGGGTCTGTTATACGTAGGCATGCTTGGTTAAAGGAACAAACTCTGCCTGATCATGTTAAAGCAAAGTTACTAGATGCACCCTTATAGCAGGATGTCTTATTTGGGGTTAAAGCAGAAGAGGTTTTAAAGAAAATGGAGGATAAGGCAAAATCTATGCAGATGGTCAAGGATTTCTTACAGGTACAGCCCCCACGCTTCAGCAGAAATTGGCCAACAAAAAATTGGTCCTTTCCAGCTTCTGACAGACCACAGAGGGGTAAATACAGGCGCCCAAGGGGCAGAGGACAAGCACATATCCCTTACAAACCTCGCCAATGGGGCACTGCAACACAGAAGGGAGGAAAAGACAGGTCCCAAACTACTAGAAGGCAAACACAATGACTTAAACCTCAAACTCCCAAGCAAAACTCTCTTGGCAGCTCCCTTGGGAGGAAAATTAGCACTTTTTGCAGACAACTGGTGCATCGTCACAAAGGACAAATGGGTCCTAGACATTATCTCACAAGGATACAGATTTCATTTCCACACCTTGCCAAGGATAAAAGGCATGCCAAACCTGCCACAAAGTCAATGTGCAGAGGCACAAAAACAAATTACAGCTCTCATGGACATGAGAGCCATTCAACTGGTACCTACACAGGAGTAAGGCCAAGGATTTTACTCAAGGCTCTTTCTAGTCCCCAGAAAGGACAATGCTTGTAGACCCATTCTGGACCTTTCAGTTCTAAGCACCTTCTTGCAAGTACCCAAATTCAAGATGCTAACACTACAGCAGCTTCTTCCCATGTTGGGCAAGAAAGCTTGGCTAGTAACGTTGGACCTCAAGGAGGCATACCTGCATGTCCCTATCAGACAAAATTGCAGAAGATACCTCCACTTCATTGCAGGTTCAACCCATTACCAATTCTCTGCACTGCCCTTTGGCTTATCTACTGCGCCCAGGATCTTCACAAAATGCCTGGCACCAGTAATTGCATACTGCAGACAAAGAGGAATTCAAATATACCCATACCTGGACGACTGCCTCATCCAAGCAGAAAGCAAGGACACTCTCTTACATCATCTGGCTTTTGTAAAACACCTTCTAAGTTGCCTAGAGTACACAGTAAACGAAAAGAAATCAATACTAGTGCCCTCACAAAATGACATTCCTGGGTGCCAGCTTGAATACAATGGCCCAGATGGCTTACCTGACGCCAGACAAACAACTACAGCTAACTCAATACTTCAAAACAATGGCAACAAAGACCCAACTCCCTGCAAGAAAAATTCTGCAGGCCCTGGGTTTCATGGCATCTTGCATACTACTAATACCATTTGCAAAACTGCATATGAGGAAATTACAATGGTACCTAAAAAGCGTATGGACTCAACACAGCCACAGCTTGGAAACAATGATACCTCTCGTTCCCTGCCTTCAACAGGAGTTTCTATGGTGGTCACAGGCATGTCACCTCAACAAGGGTCAGCCTTTCACCTTACCCCCAGCCAGGCAAACTATGACAACAGATGTATCGGACTATGCCTGGGGGGCATACATGGCAGGATGGTGCGTTCAAGGCATATTGCCTGCAGATCAAAGAAGTCTGCACATCAATCAAAAAGAAATGCTAGCTGTACAGAATGCCCAGACAACCTTCAAGGACCTCTTACATCCAGGACAGCTTATAATAAGGACAGACAACACCACAGTAATGTGGTACATAAACAAACAAGGGGGTACACACTCCTACCCTCTATGCAGGCAAACAATGACCTTGTGGGACACAGCACTGGCTTACCAAGTACAATTACAAGCTCAATACCTGCCAGGAAAAAAGAACACATTGACAGACGACCTAAGCAGACACATCATGGATCCCCATGAATGGAAACTGGATCCACAAGTATTTGCAATGATAACTCAAAAATGGGGACACCCAGATATAGACCTGTTTGCCAGCCCCCAAAATTATCCTCTAACAAAATTTTGCACAAGGACATTTCACCATCAAGCTTGTAAAGTGGACGCACTCTCATTCAGTTGGAAAATGCTGTCAGTATATGCCTTCCCTCCATTGCCCCTTCTCACAAAGGTGCTGCTGAAAGTCAGGATGGAGAGACCCCGAATGATACTCTGCTCACACAGCAAGACAGTCAGATTCTACACAGCCAGCTAAAAACCTTAAATTTGGCTGCATGACAAATCTCCTAAGCAACCAGCCAGCTCCTCTTTCACAAGCTGTTATGGATGTTATTCTGGAGGCCAGGAGGCCCAGCACCAGGAAAGCCTACTCAGACAAATGGAAAAGGTTTTGCGCCCGAAACCAAGCTAAAGGCCAAAATGCCCTTCTGCCGGACATACCTCAGATTCTACAATATTTAACTGAGATGTTGCACAAAGGTCTTTCTTTCTCATCTATTAAAATCCACGCCTCAGCTATTTCAGCTCACTACAACACGGATCCTCCCTTATTTTCACATCCACTTCTAAGGCAGTTTCTCAGAGGAGCCAAAAACATTAGGCCTCCCCGGAGAGCACCAACACCAACTTGGGACCTCAATTTTGTTCTAGAAAAACTTACGCTACTTCCTTTTGAGCCAGCTTTCTCAGCTGACTTAAAGTTTGTATCATGGAAGACTGCCCTGCTGCTAGCAATTACTTCAGCCAGAAGAGTCTCAGAGCTTCAGTCTCTTATGGCGGTAGAGCCTTTCCTCATTTTTCATCAAGACAGAGTTTCTCTACGAACTAACCCCTCCTTTATGCCTAAGGTGGTATCCAGTGTGGCTCTAAATCAAACCATCCATTTACCCACCTTCTTTCCAAATCCGCAGAACAAAGGAGAAAGACTCCTGCATTCCTTGGACATTCACAGGCAGCTATGTTACTACTTGGATAAAACTAAGGCTTCCAGAAAATCTGACCAGCTTTTTGTATCCTATGCTACAGCATCACAAGGAAAGGCTATCTCAAAACAGACCATTTCCAAATGGATAGGACATTGCATACATTTTTGCTACACCCACCATGGAAAACCAGTTCCTGCTAGCATTAGGCCCCACTCCACCAGGGCAGCAGCTACATCTACAGCCTTCCTCAGGGGGGTGCCTGCCAAGGATTTTCTGGAAGCTGCAACTTGGAGTTCAGTACACACCTTCACCAAACACGATCACTTACCTCTTTACTCTAAGACTAGAGCTGACTTCGCCACTGCAGTTTTGCAGGGCCATCTAGCCTCCTCTAACCCTGTTTGACTCCACCTCCCATCCTTAGCTTTGGGATTCTACCCAAGTGTGATGACTGCAGCAGGGTAACACGATGAACATAGTACAGTTTTGCACCTACCATAAATGTAGATGTTCGAGTGTATACCCTGCTGCAGTCCAGGTTACCCTCCCTCCATCCCCTCTGAACTAGCTGAACTTATCTCTACCACTCTATCCTATGCTAGCTGTGGTGTATTTGCTTGTGCCTGAGTTTATTGTTTTATTTTTATATAGCTATATCTGTGTGTGTGTATATATATATATATATATATATATATATATATATATATATATATATATGGGTTCATGTCTATCGATCGACAACTCACTATATCGACATCCACTTCACCGACATCTAAAATAATCGACACCGCAAATCACGGACATTTAACAGGTAAGAGAATTAAATTTAGCTAATCATGCCTACCAGACATGCATAACACTACCATAAAACATGGTAGGCATGATTAGCGAATTTAAATCTCTTACCTGTTAAATGTCCGTGATTTGCGGTGTCTATTATTTTAGATGTCGGTGAAGTGGATGTCGATATAGTGAGTTGTCGATCGATAGACATGAACCCATATATATATATATATATATATATATATGTAAGGGAAGAAGCGACAGCAACTGACGCCGGACCAAGACTTTGGAATTCGGGCCGACTGCGGGACCGCCTGACGGCAGGATAACCCAAGTGTGATGACTGCAGCAGGGTATACACTCTAACATCTACATTTATGGTAGGTACAAAACTGTACTTTTCTCAAAGTGGCCAAAAACATAAGACCTCCAAGGAGAGCTCCAATACCTGCATGGGACCTCAACTTTGTCTTGGAAAAACTCGCGCTGCCTCCTTTTGAGCCAGCCAATACAGCAGAGATAAAATACTTGTCATGGAAAACCGCTCTTCTCCTAGCAATAACTTCAGCAAGAAGAGGCTCAGAGTTACAGGCACTAATGGCTGTGGAACCTTTTATTATTTTCCACCAGGACAGGGTTTCTCTAAGGACAAACCCGACATTTATACCTAAGGTAGTGTCCAGCGTGGCTCTTAACCAAACCATGCATTTGCCTACCTTTTATCCAAACCCACAGAATAAGGGGGAGAGACTTCTGCATACTTTGGACATACACAGACAGCTATGCTTTTACTTGGACAAGACTAAAGCCTTCAGAAAGACTGAGCAACTCTTAGTGGCATATGCTGCAGGTTCGCAAGGAAAAGCCATTTCAAAATGGATAGGCCACTGCATTCGTTTCTGCTATTCACAACATGGCAAATCAGTGCCCAAGAGTATTAGGCCTCATTCTACCAGAGCAGCAGCCACTTCAGCAGCCTTCCTCAGAGGAGTACCAACCAAGGATATTTTGGAGGCTGCAACATGATCTTCAGTGCAAACTTTTACAAAGCACTACCATTTACCTCTCTACTCTAAATCCAGAGCAGGCTTTGCCACTGCAGTTCTGCAGGGCCTCATAGCCACTCCAAACACTATTTAGGCCCAGCCACCCAACCTCAGCTTTGGGATTCAACCCAAGTGTAATGACTGCAACAGTGAAACACGATGAACATAGTACAGTTGTGTACATACCATAAATGTAGATGTTCGAGTGTATTCACTGTTGCAGTCCAGGTTACCCTCCCACCATCCCCCTTTTTTCTTTGCTGGGACTTATCTGTACCTCTCTACTCTATACAACCTATGTGGTGTATTTGCTTGTAGATGAAGGTTATGTGCATGCTTTTTTATGATCATAATTTTTACAGCCTACCCTTTTGGGGGCACCTGACATCTGGGGCAAGAAAAACTGAAGAAAATGGCGTCGGCTGCATCTTTTATACCCCTGGCGCATTGACGTCAGGGAAGAGGCGACAATAACCGACGCCAGGCCAGGACTTTGGAATTCAGGCCGACTGCAGGTAGCCTGCCAGCAGGATAACCCAAGTGTAATGACTGCAACAGTGAATACACTCGAATATCTACATTTATGGTAGGTACACAACTGTACTTTCTAAGCCACCCCCTCATGACAAGAATCACAATGACTCTCCTCCCCCACCCCCTCTTTCTGCCCACTTTTACTTACTCCTAGGAGGAAAACTCCTTTCACCCAAGCACCTGGGCCACCATTACCAGCAACCACTGGGTCCTCAGCATAGTGTCCCAGGGATACAAATTTTCTTTCCACACTCTTCCAACTCCAAAAGGGTTCCCAGATCTACCTCCAAACCAGTGGGCAGAGGCGCAAAAACAAGTCCTTTCCCTGCTCTCTATGAGGGCAATAGAGCATGTTCCTGCAGGTCAGAAAGGCCAAGGTTTCTACTCCAGACTTTTTCTTGTACCCAGAAAAGAGGGCACCTGGCGCCCCATCCTCGATCTATCCATCCTAAACACCTTCCTGGTGATACCAAAATTCAAAATGCTCACCCTCCAGCAACTGCTACCCATGCTCTCCAAGGATGCTTGGCTAGCCACCCTAGACCTAAAAGAGGCCTCCGTCCACATTCCTGTCAGGGAATCATGCAGGAAATATCTCCATTTCAGGGCAGGATCTCTGCACTTCCCTTTGGCTTATCTTCTGCTCCCAGAGTTTTCACAAAATGTCTGGCTCCAGCCATTACCTTTTGTAGACAAAGGAATATCTAAATTTACTCATACTTAGATGACTGCCTAATTCAGGCAGACGGTCAGGAAAAGCTGCTCAAGCACCTGGCCTTTGTAACATCCCTACTGACCTCCCTAGGGTGCACTGTTAACGAAAATAAATCCAAACAAGTACCCACCCAAAGGATTATATTTCTGGGAACAAGCCTGGACACAGCTTCCCAGATGGCATTCCTTACACCAGAAAAACAAACTTTCCTGACAGCCTACTTCTCTCAGCTAGCCACCAGACCCCAGTTATCCGCAAAGAAAATCCTGAAAGCTCTGGGTTCATGGCATCTTGCATTCTACTCATTCCATATGCCAGACTGCATATGAGGAAACTTCAGTGGTACCTAAAACGCCTTTGGTGTCAACACTCTCAAGACCTGGAAACTGTTATACCCATGGAACCTTGCCTCAGGAAAGATTTTCTTTGGTGGATAGCAGCATTCTCCCACAACAAGGGACTACCTTTTCTCACCACCACCACCCCGCCGCCGCCCAGACCCTCACCACAGACACATCAGACTCTGCCTGGGGTGCACACCTGGACGGCAGGTGCATGCAGGGCCAATGGAGCCCGCAGCAAATCCATCTGCACATTAGCCAAAAAGAGATGTTAGCTGTCCAGCATGCATTGACAGCTTTCCAGGCCCCTTCTCTCCCCAGGGGCTCTCCTGATCAAAACAGACAATACCACTGTGATGTGGTATGTCAACAAGCAGGGAGGGACTCACTCCTACTCTCTATGCAGGCTGGCCATGACCCGTTTGCACACAGCCTATGCCATGCAACTCCACCTGTTAGCACAATTCCTACCAGGTTCTCTAAACTCTCTAGCAGACCACTTAAGCAGAAATCTTCTGGACCCACGAGTGGCAGCTAGACAAAAGAACCTTCACCCTAATAACTCAGAAATGGGGCACACCCTGTTGGTCAACTTCTTTGCCTCCCACACCAACCATCAGCTCAGCAAGTCCTGCACCAGGGAGCATCACTTCATGGCTGGGAAAGTGGATGCCCTGTCCTTCCCCTGGGTCACTCTATCGGTCTTTGCTTTTCCTCCACTATCTCTCATCCCCAAGGTACTGTTCAAAATAAGGGAGGAAAAACCAAGGACATTTTTTATTGCTCCAGACTGGCCTCTCCAGCACTGGTACCCACTGCTGCGCAGCCTATCCTCATTGCTACCATGGCATCTCACTCAGACCCCAACCCTCCTTACTCAGAGGGAAGGAGAATTCATGCATCCCAAATTGCAGACCCTCAATTTGGCAGCTTGGCTTATTCCCTAACCACTGACTAGTCTGCCAACCTGAGTAAACAGGTTCTAGATGTTATATGTGCGGCTAGATGCCCTAGCACTAGAAAGTCTTATGCCGACAAATGGAAAAGGTTCTGCACCTGGATTCAGGCTAAGGGAGCCGATACGGCACAGCCCTCCCTCCCTCCCTCTTATCCTGGATTACTTAGCTGGCCTGTTACACAATGGTGTATTAAAATTCATGCCTCTGCAATCTCTGCTCATTACCCCACTGAGCAGCCCCTTTTCTCACACCCTTTGATCAAACAATTCCTAAGAGGGGCTGGCAACCTGAGGCCACCCAGAAGAACACTTACCCCAGCTTGGGACCTTAACTTTGTGTTGGAAAAGCTCACCCACCCCCCCCACCTCCCTTCGAACCAGCATTTTCAGCAGAGTTAAAATTTATCCCCTGGAAGACGGCTTATCTTCTGGCCATCACTTCAGCCAGAAGGGTCTCCGAGCTACAAGCACTCATGACTGTGGAGCCCTTCATCATCTTCCATGCTGACAGGGTTTCCCTCAGGACTTAACCCATCCTTCATGCCCACAGTGGTGTCCAGTGTGGCTCTTAACCAATCCATTCCTTTGCCCACCTTTTTTCCCTAACCCACAGAACAAGAGGGAAAGGATCCTGCACTCTCTAGATATGCACAGACAGCTCAAATTCTTTCTAGACAGGAATAAATCATTCAGAAAGTCTGATCAGTTGCTGGTTAGCTGTGCTGCAGGGGCAAAGGGCAAAGTCATCTCCAAACAAACAGTTTTCAGATGGATAGCACACTGCATCCATTTATGTTAAAAGCAACATGGAAAGCCTTCCCCTAAGGGGGTCAGGACTCACTCCACCAGAGCAGTCTCCACCTCTGCAGCCTTCCTCAGAGGAGTCCCCACCAGGGACATCCTGGTGCCTGCTACCCGGACATCTGTTCACACTTTTACCAAACGTTACCGCCTGCCTATCTTCTCCAAATCCAGGGCAGGCTTTGCCACTGCAGTCTTGCGGGGCATCCTAGCCAGCCCCTAGTCTCCTTGACTGCCTCCACCCTTTTTCTCAACTTTGGGAATCAACCCAAATGTGTTGACTGCAACAGTGAAACACGAAGAACATAGTACAGTTGTGTAAACTTACCATAAATGTAGATGTTGGATTGTATTCACTGTTGCAGTCCTGGTTTCCCCTCTCTCCATCCCCCTCTTCTTTCTTCTCTCTCCTTACATGGGACATTTGGTATTTACTTTCTACTGGTGGGGTTCTTCCACCAGAACCTGGCTCCCACTTGGGGGCTCCTGACAGGGCATGTAAAACTGATGCAATGGCTTCGGCTGCCTTACTTTGTACTACTAATGACCTGGCGTCAGTCCTGAAGCGACAGCAACCAACGCAGAAATACTAAGCCTCTGGTATTTGGGCTGACCGAGGGCTACCCTGGCAGGGATAACCCAAATGTTATAACTGCAGCAGTGAATACACTTAACATCTACATTTATGTTGTGTGCACAACTGTACTTTCTCCTTCCTCCTACATTTAGCCAGGAGCAATCACCACAAGTTGCCTCACAGAGTGGACCTTCTCACAAAGGACAAGGAATCCCTAACCCATTCCTCACCTACAGTCTTTGAGCCTTACCCTACGGGTGATAGAATTCTGATCCCTTGTAGACACCTTTACACAGATGATGTGCTCACAGGCCTGTAGGAGGCCAGGAAACCTAATACCAGGACATCTTATTTGTCTAAGTGGAGAAGATTCTCCATGTGGTGTCTACAAAGACAGTTGGACCCATTTCAAGGTGATGTTCCTTTGGTGCTGTCTTATCTGTGTGAACTCTTGCAGACAGGGTTGACATATTCCTCTGTTAAGGCACGCCTTGTTGCTATTTCAGCTTGTCTGCCTCTAAATCCCCTTTAACATCTCCGCTACCTGCAAAGCTTTTCTTAAAGGGAGTACTGCATCTCAGGCCCCCTAGGAAGCCAGTTCCACCACCATGGGACCTGAACCATGTTTTAGAGAAGCAAACGGTAGCCCCCTTTGAACCAGTGTCTGAGGCTTCTCTGAAACACTGTACTTGGAAAAACTGTACTCCTGGTAGCCTTGACATCAGCCAGAAGGATTTTCAGAGCTACATGCCCTCGTGGCTATTCCTCTTTTTCTCACCTTCCACAAGGATAGCGTGACTCTCTTTGACCACTTTGGGCATGAAGGAAGGATTGGTTGTATGAGCTATCCTTAAACCAAGCTATTCATCTGCCCAACTTCTTCACACAACCACAGAATGACAGGGAGAGAGTCTTAATTCCCTTGATGTTCACAGACATCTTAAATTTTACCTTGACAAGACCAAGTCAGTTAGGAAGTCAGACCAATTGTTTGTCTATTTTCATCCCAGGGCTCTGGAAAAGCTGTGACAGAACAGACTATTTCTGCCTGGATTTCCACAGCCATTACCTTCTGCTACACTTGCCACGAAAAACATCTAAGATCCAAAATTAAGGCTCGCTGTACTAGAACTATGGCTTCATCTGGAGCCTTCTTCAAGGGGCTGGACACTGCCTCCATTTTAGAGGCAGCTACATGGACTTCTGTCCATACCTTTACCAAACATTGTAGACTGGACCACATTTACAAATCTGTAACGGGATTTGCCAGGGCAGTTCTTCATGGATTTCTAGAAAACATTTCCAAGCGTCCTCCATCTTCTTCCCTTTGAGCTTTGACACTCACCCAAGGGTTTGGAGTACTGCAATATGAGAATAGAAGGACATAGAGTAATTGTGTAAAATCTTACCATAACCATAAATGTCCTTCTCTTCCATGTTGCAGTATTCCTTCCCTTCTTTTAATAAACTGTCCCTTCTTGGATGATACTGGACTCTTATAGCTATCATGGGACTGGGGTCTGACTGGGGTGTTCAATTCTGAGGAATGTTACATGCAGACGTCACTTTTATGGCCCATGCTTCCATAGACAACGTCAGACATCCCCACATATCTAGCATTGACTAGAAGCTTTTGTATACTGGCCGTTCAGGTAGTAAGCAGAGGATAACTCAAGGGCTTTGGAGTACTGCGACATGGAAGAGAAGGACATCTATGGTTATGGTAAGATTTTACACAACTATTCATCTGATGTTAATCTTCTTTCCATTCATCGCTGATGGGGGTTCAGTTCTGAGCCCTCTGAACCGAGTCGGCCTTTTTGCCCAGCTCGCATCAGCTAAAAAACTCTCGAGCTAAGTTTCTACCCAGAATGCCGTTTCCCTGTTACCTCAGATCTCATTTGCTGCCTAACCGTAAAGCAGTGTTTCAGCCAAGCTTTCAGCTAAGTGGAGCTGTATTTAATATTTGTGCGAAACTTTTGATATCTTAATTTTTTATTGAGCGAATAATATTTCTAGTGTGTTTTCTTCTGTCAGACCTTGTTTTTTTTTTTCTTCTCTACTGTTACCATTGGTACCATTGTTGGTATGATCTTTCACCCCTTACCCTTGTGGTATTCCTTCAGTACCATAGCTGGTATTTTTCTTTCCTGTCTGACCTGTTAGCATTGGTTTTAGTAAGGTGTTTCTGTTTTCTCTCCTACATATCACTGTGCTGGTACAATTGTGACTTCTTTGAACGGTGTTTGACTTATTTGTTTAACTGGTTATACTGATGGCCTGTGGTGTCTCTGTCAAGATGTCTGATAAGACAGGTACTTCAGGTTTTAAGCATTGTGCTTTATGTAATGGCAGGTTACTTAATAATGATTCTCACGATGATTGTATATACTGTTTGGGAGTGCCCCACCTTTCGATGCAGCCCCCTTGTGGCATTTGTCAGTTTCGGTCAACGCACTCTTAATGAGCACAAAAATAAACTGATACTGACAGGGTTACTTAAGTCTCCCTTTTCAGAAGCCATTTCTGCGATGGAGGTCTCAATCCCTCCTACTAAAGACAAAAAGAGGTCCCACTTGGTTCCTTCGCTATCGGGTGATCAGAGTAAGCTTGTGAAATCAAAGGTCACAAAGTTGTCTTCGGAGCATAAATCTACCTCTACAGCTCCATCTTCCTTGGCTCCAAGCATATCGAAACCTTCGATACCAGTGCCGGTTTCGACATTGGTCCTGCCACCTGCACTGATTATTGACCTCACCACACCTATCTTGACTTTGGCACCTGTGGCCACTTCAGCTCAAGGCACACCTTCGATATCTTCGTGAGTTGCGATTTTGGAACAGACTGCCTCGACTCCGAGTGCCACTGTAGCACCAAGCATTGTACCCGATTACACTGGATGTGTGACCACTTTACTCCCGGTCTCTAAACTTGAGACTTCGGTGCCGGCAGACCTTGCACCATAGACCCGATACTCCCCTTTCATACAT
Source organism: Protopterus annectens (assembly GCF_019279795.1). Lineage (NCBI taxonomy): Eukaryota > Metazoa > Chordata > Ceratodontiformes > Protopteridae > Protopterus > Protopterus annectens. Next base: position 1,462,383,465 of record NC_056726.1, read on the forward strand.
CCGTTTCTGGGCCAGGTGTATAGCCTATTCATTGAATGTCCTGACTCTCCATCCAGAGTATCCACTAGATCCACCAGGAGCCTGTCTGGACATGACGTGATGCGTCTTATGGACCAGCTGTTGTTAGCCAGGGGGATACCCACACTTTCTAAGACCCATCCACATGCAGGACTTGAATTGGCTTCTCCACGGACTCCATCTTACACTCCTCCTTCGACCATTTCTGTTCCGAAGCATTCTGCTCCGACATCCTTCTCGGAGCCTATCACCTCTGCGCCTACAGTGCATCTCACTCCAGCTCTGGGTTTGTCCCTTTGGTCTTTGGTTCCTGCACAACCAGTCCTTCCTCAATCTGGGGATTGGGGGAATGGGCACTTCGGCCTGGGGCATAGAGCCGTCTTTCTACTCTGTTCCATCCTCTGTGCTGATAGTTATGTCTGCACCGATCCTGCTTGAGGCTCCATCCGTGGTGGCGGGTTCATCGGAGCGGGGTGTGAACCCGGTCCCGAGGTTGTTTTTCTCTGTTTCGGGCTCCCATCCCTCTTCGGGTGGAGCTGCCTTCTGTACGATGGAGAGGGCTCTCGCTTTTGGAAGCACTCCTTTGATGTCAGAACCCTAGTTTTTGCCCCCTGAGCTACAGCTGCTACAGACCTCTCCCCCTGGGACACCGGGCAGGGAAGCTGCAGGACACCTCTGTTCAGGGTACCCGCTCTTCCGAGTTCTCCTCAGAGACGCCCACTGCGGAGCCTACTCGAAAGAGGACGTGCAAGAGGAAGCACATGGACTCACCTGAGGCATCCTTAATGGAAGACCTCGATTACGATGATGGTGAAAGGGTCCCCTCGGTCACCTTCTGATGTCTCCTTCGGAGACGTCCTGGAAATGCTAAAGCAGAGAGGTGACTGGGAAGCCTTCCAAACCTTTGTCTGAGGAGTCCGTGTTCCTGCAGGCTTTCTGCGCCTGGCCTTCAACCTCTTGGGTGACCCCGCCTGCCGACAAGGTTGTCCAGCTCGTCGTGCAGCATACTTGGAAGATAACCCTGATTTCATTGAGGCGATCCTTTGGAGAGCTGATAGAATTCTTTCCCCTCCCGAGGCGAACCCACATCGGTCCAAAGGGTTACCAGTTGATGCTGTGGTGGTGGCAGTGGCCACGAGAAAGAACTTGGCTGAGGAAAGTCCCGCTGTTCACCCACCCAACAGGGAGTCCCAGGCGGTGGACAGACTTGGGAAGCGAGTTTTTGCATCAGGGACCTTTGCTGTACAGTCCCTGAACTATTTGGCACAGTTTACGAGGCTCCAGAAGAACTTGATCTCTGAACTCTCTGGGACGCTCGCAGGACAGTTATCTGCCAAGGTCAGAGACAAAGTGGCATCGCAGCTCACAACCCTGGAATAGATATCCAACTCGTCGATGAGGTTGCTTTCACATGCGACCAAATGGGTGGCTAGAGCAGCGGGGTTTGGGCATTGTCATGAGGCGTCATACCTGGATGCACATTTGTGACCTCACGGACCCCTTCAAATCTTCCTTTTTGAATGTTCCCATCGAAACATCGTCCCTTTTTGGCTCCAAAGTGAAGGTCATGCTAGCCAGGTGCGAGCAAGATGGAAAGACCCTGTCTGCTGTAGGCTTACGGTTTTCCAGTCCTCAACATACCTTCTCTAGGAATCAGAGGAGTGGGAAAATGTTTCACAAAAAAATCTCAGGATCCTTTCCGTGCCGCACGTGGTGATGATACCCCAGGGGCAGAGGGGGGAGTAACAATTCTGGAAGATGTCCCTACAGAGGCAGAGGGCGTCCTCATAAACAAGACTCCAGGGATTCCTTCTCTGGACAGCCTTACCAGTGCTCCTGAGGAGCAGCCCGATTGCTTACCTCTGGAAAAATTTGGGGGTTGTTTCTGTCTGCACCAAGCTGCCTGGCAATCTATTACCACCAATTGTTGAGTGCAGAGTATTATCACCAGAGGTTACACCATTCCTCTTTCTTATCAACCAAATCTTCCAGGAAAACTTCCCGACATTCCACCCAGTCAAATGGAAGAAGTAGCTTCAGAAATGATAAAGCTGTCTCAAAAAAGTAATCCAACCAGTCCCACCAGACCAACGTGGATCCGGATTTTACTCCAGATTCTTTTTGGTGCCAAAAAAGACAGGTGACTGGAGACCCATTTTTGAATCTCGGCAGCTTAAACAAGTCTGTCACCCAAACCAAATAATGGATGGTCATGGTTCAGTCCATTCTTCCCTTTTTAAAAGAAGGCGATTGTATGTGCTCAGTAGATCTCCAGGATGTGCATTACCACATCAAGATGGACAATCGTTCCAGGAGTCTGCTTCGCTTCCAGCTAGGGGCCAGTTATTATCAATTTTGTGCCTTGCCATTCAGTCTCTCTCTACAGGTCCCAGAGTGTTCATGAAGTGCATGGCAGTGGTCTCAGCTCACTTGAGAGTACAAGGATTCCGGGTGTTTGCATATTTGGATGACTGGCTCCTCCCCACCCCTACCAAACATTTTGTGGTAACAGTGCTGCATTATACTTTCTCTCTGGCAAAATTGTTGGGAATAACGGTACAGTGGGAGAAATCAAACCTTACGCCTACACAACAAGTAGAATTCATTGGAGCAGTGTTCAGTACCCAGTCCTGTCTAGTATCACTCCCAAATCACAGGCTCCACATATTGAGGCTCCAGCTCTGAGTGATACTCTGTCAAACAAAAGTTTCAGCAAGGGAAGTTCTTCAGGCCCTAGGCTCTATGGCAGCTTCAGTTCCAATAGTGCCTCCAGCAAAGCTACATATGCAGATCCTGCAATGGCTCCTTCTTTGTCAATGCTTCCCAACCTATCACCCCCTCTCTTACCAGATTTGAATAACCAACCCCTGCAAACAGGACCTCCTTTGGTGGATGAAGCCAGATGCGGAACTTTGGAGTCGCCCATTTCATTCCCCTCAGCCCAGAGCCATTATGACAACAGATGCTTCCCTGATTGGGTTGGGTGGGGGGGGGCTATTTCCAGGGTAAGACGGTCCAAGACACATGGTCCACCTCAGAGGCCCACATGCCTTTCAGTGTTCTGGAACTGAGAACAGTGCTGTTAGCGTTGCAGGCCTTTCATTCGGCTCTCCCTTCCAGGACAGTTGCAATTCAGTCAGACAATATGTCAGTGGTCTGGTATATCAGCAAGCGAGGAGGAACCAAGTCCTACCCCTATGTCGAGAAGCCATGAGAATTTGGCAGTGGGCAGTAGCTCCCAACTGCTTTCTGATAGCAATGCAGATCCCGGGGAGCTCCAACGTAATTGTGGACAAACTGAGCAGATGGATCCTCCTGCCTCACAAGTGGTCCCTTAGTCCTGTGGTGACGAGAGAAATCTTCAGCCACTGGGGCCAGCCTTGCTGCAAACTTTTCACCTCCCCTTCGAACAACAAGTGCAGCAGCTAATTTACCCTTCTTTCCCTGAAGGGGGAGTCCCCGAGGGACGCTTTAATCCACTATTGGCCCACGGGACTTCTTTACGCCTATCCTCCCATTCCCCTGATTCCACAATTTCTAAAAAAAGCTCTTCGGTTGAGATGCAAGGTGATCCTCATAGCTCCGTTTTGGCCTCAACAGGTTTGGTTCCCCCTTCCATCGGCCTCACCTAGTATATACCTGCCATGGATTCCGGACTCTTTCCCAGATCTGATTACTCGCCCCCAAGGGTTGAACCACCCAAATCTGTTCAGTCTCAAGCTGACAAATTGGTTTCTCCACTTCCATTAGTTGCCAGGCAAGCTGATCTCTCCTCGCCTGTTCGAGACTGTATCAGGATAAATGGAAAAGGTTCTCCATCTGGTCTAAGGATAACATGCTAGATCCATATTCTGCTCCAGTAACTGCGGTATTTCAATACTTGGCTACGTTTTTTGATAATGGAGCCTCTGCCTCTACCATACGAGTGCACCTAGCGGCAATTTCTAATTTCCACAGTGGTATAGATGGCACCCCTCGTATCTCTTTACGTCTCTGCAAGGCCTTCCTCAAGGGAACCTCTCATATCAGGCCTTCTGTCAGACAGCCTGTGGAACCATGCAACCTCACTTTAGTCCTTTAGTCTTTGACTCAACAACCTTTTGAACCTGCTGTGAAGTGTCACCTAAAGTTTTTGTCTTGGAAATCTTTGTTCTTGGTAGCCATCACGTTTGCTAGAAGGGTCTCAGAGCTGCAGGCATTGTGTATCAAGAGGCCCTATCTGGTCTTCCATAAAGACAGTGTGTCACTTCGGACGAATCCATCCTTCCTTCCCAAAGTTGTTTCTGAATTCTCCATTAACCAGACTATTGACCTACCAGTATTCTTTCCGAATTTTTCCAATAGAGGAGAGTACTACCTTCACTCCATGGATGTACATAGGCAAGTGAGATTTTACCTAGACAGGACCAAACCTATCCGTAAGTCTGAACAGCTTTTCATCTCCTTTTCTGGGCCCAGAATGGGAGATGCTGTTTCCAAGGTTACATTATCAAAATGGCTAAGGGACAGCATACATTTCATCTATTCCCTCATTAACGAACCTATGCCAAAAGTTAAAGCTCACTCCACTAGATCTATGACAGCATCTGTAGTTTTCCATTCCAGGGCCTCCATGGATGACATCTGCACAGCAGGTACTTGGGCTAAGTCTCATACCTTTATCAGTCATTACAAATTGGACTTGTTCTCCAGAGGGAGAGCTGCCTTCGGCTCAGTGGTACTCAGGAATGTTCTTCCATAAGGGCCACCCATGGACCTCAAGGTAGCTTAGGATTCTGTCCCATCAGTGATGAATGGAAAGAAGATTAACAACATCAGATAAAGAAGTTATGTCTTACCATAACGTTCCATCTGTGGTGTTCATCTTTCATTCATCACTTCCCACCCTCCTTCCCCCTCCAAAGGCTCCTGGGAGATGCTTTGGGTCCAAGTGGTGTCCTAGGGTATTTGCGCAGAAGTGGCCTCGGCTTTACTTCTCTTTCTCTGGCAAACTAGATCTGAGGTAACAGAGAAGGGCATTCTGGGTAGAAACTTAGCTCAAGAGTTTTTGGCTGGCGCGAACTTGGTAAAAAGGCCAACTTGGTTCCAAGGGCTCGGAACCGAACCCCCATCAGTGATGAATGAAAGAAGATGAACAACACAGGTGGAATGTTATGGTAAGACATTACTTATTTTTTCTCTCAGTAGCAGTAATAGCTCCTGATGTCTTTTCCCTATAACACTATATTTTATCTTCTCTGTTATGTTATGAATCTTTACTTTCATTCTTTTCTGTACAATTTTCATAAAAATTTAATAAATGTTACTTTATTACCGGTCTCCAGTTCTGCATTTCTTTTCTATCCCATTTCTTTCATATACATTTTAGAATACCTCTGCATAATTCTTTATACTTAAATCCTTCTGTTAACCATTCATGTATCACTTCCAAAAAACAATTTTTGCCATATTACTTCTGTACATTTGATATTCTTTCCCATCAAGTCCTACTGCTGATTCTCTGACTGTTGCTAATATTCTGTTCATTTCCTCTAGATATATTTATTTCTGTAATTCCTTATTTTATTTTGAACATATTTTCACTTTGCACTGCTTGTCTTTTTTCTTGGTTTCTTTTACACATTGTACCACCACTTCCATTATTTTTTTCCTTGTGAATTGCACCTGTTACATCATTCCTTCTTCTCATTATATTATCTTTAACTATTTTACTCCAATAAGGAGTCACTTCTTTCCTTCCTTGCAAGAAATATCTTTGTATAATAGGTATTTACTTTTTTTCTTGTTTCATTTTGTAAACTTTTTTCCTTGTCATTTCTTTCGGTGTCATTAAACGCCTCATTACTTAACTTACCTGTCTCTTTCTACTTCTCTCCTGTTTTGTAATTGCTGTTCTGTGCAACACATTTTCCTTAAGTACCGTCTGTCATTCAGACCAGTTTTTGTAAAGGTTTCTCAGACTTGTATGATCATTGCAAAGCTCCAGAATTTAATTGTCATTTTTACTTTTTTCCTCTCTATTCATTTTCTTGTTTTTATGTTTACTTCTATCCAAATGGCAACATGATCCTAAAACCCTGTTTCTACCCATCTTCCTGTGTTGTCCCTGTTCCTGATGATACCAGGAGGTAATTTATTTCTGTTCTGTGCTCACCTCTACTATATGCCCATTTAGTAGGTTCTCATAAATTAAGTTTAAATCTAATTACTTACAAGATTTTATTCACTTCACCACCCTTTCATTTTTTTTACTTGTTAAATCACAGTTAAAATGTCCTGCAATTATAATATCCATGTTTACTTTTATATAATCCAGATTTTTGAAATGTATTGATGTTAAGTTGTCAATCTCGCCTTCATTCTTGCTGGATGGGTTCGGAGCCGATCCTCGGCTCCGACTCGGCACTTGCTTTAGCTTAGGAACTCCTTTTACCAGCTCGAGGCAACCCTATATCCCATGATGCAAGGCGGAACTACCCCAGATCTCGTTTGCCGCTTAGCGAAAGAGGTCTCCTTTACCAGCAGAGGTAAGTGAATTTCTTGTAAAAGAAAGAGAAGCTTAGTTAGTATTTTTATTTCCCCTTTTTTAGTCATAGTGTAGTCTGTAGTGATTACAGCCCACCCTATTCCCTTGTTTTTCAAACTTTTATAACTTCTTTTAAGCCTTAGTGTAAAGTTTTAGTTAGGCCTTAAACCCCAGTTGTTAATCCCTTCCTGTGTGTTGTGTGTAGGGGATTAATTTGTGTGTTTGTTGGGGTTTGTCTGTGTTTCTTCCACCTAGGATATGTCTAGGGAAGGCAAGGTCTCAGGCTTCAAGAAGTGTGACTCGTGCTGTCAGAAAATGTCTCTGACAGACGGTCACACTTCTTGTGTTTATTGCCTGGGGCCTTTGCACCTGCAGGACTCCTGTGCTTTGTGTCACTCCTTTAGCCAGAGAGTCCTGCAGGAAAGGAGGAACAAACTTATCCTCCGTGACTTACTTAAGCCATAAGGTTCTCCCTCGAAGGCAGGGTCTGGGAAACCTTCTAAGCCACCGAAGGCTCAGGCTTCAGTATCTAAGCCTCCTCCGGTGGCTCCGGCTCCGTCGGAGCCGAGATCGCTCCGCTGGAACCGATGTATCTGCCTCGGTAGTGGGTTCGGTGCCGCCTGGCTCCGATACCTTATCTACTATACCCTTGCCGGCGCAGGCTGGAGCCGACACTTTATCCAGCATCGGAGCCGAGAAACCTTTGGCTCCATCTGGAGTTCAGGGGACTTCGGCTCCGATGGCTCCGTCCGAAGAGATCTCGGTCCCCTTACTGAGTATCCACACGGCTCCGGGGTCTCCGCTTTTGCCGGAGCGGAGCCATCGGAGCCGATCTTCGAGATCTTCCAGGCTGTCTGACCACGACTTGGAGAGGGTGGTAAGCAGGCTGTTGAAGTCTCAGGCACTGGCCCAAATGCTCCATAGCCCGTCTCATCAGACTTCGCTATAGCCTCACCCTTGAACTTCCTCCTCCGACTCCACATCGCGGTTCGGAGCCGGAGCTTCTCGGGACAGCGACTGTTTCTGTGCGGAGCCGATACATCCTTCGGCTCCGTCATCTCGCTCCGATCTCCTCCTTGAGACCTTCCTTGGAGGGATCCGGTCGTGGGTTTCCCTTGTCGGCTCCGAGGGGCTAGTGGCATCGGACCCTTGTCCGACCCGCTCTCCCTCTCGGGATTCGCTTTGGTAAGCTCGGTGCCGACATTGGCCTCGAGCCTTCCCTCTCAGTGGAGCCGGGCATTCCTGTTTCCTCGAGCGGGATATTCCGGCCTCCCGGGGAGGGGAGCCTTTGAGGTGATGGAGTGTCCTGGCCTCTGAGCCTGGTCAACGGTCCATCCCTCTAGCTCCTCCCTCATCAGTGCCTGCAGACGCCTCTTGCCAGCCTCTTGCTCTCAGGCCCAGGGATCCATCGCCCCAGGTTTCCCCATTGGGAATTTCCTCCTCTTCCGAGGTTTCTCCTGATCCTGCAGGGGAACCCCCTCAGAAGAGGACGTGTAAGAGGAAACACACAGACTCCCCTGAGTCTACTACATCTGATACCGACTTAGATGAGTCGGAGGGTTCCCCACGATCCCTCTCTGAGGATGTCTCCTTTTCAGACATCCTTGAGCTCCTCAAACAGAGGGGAATTGGCCTCCATTGACCCCTCCGAGGATGAGTCGGTATACCTGGAGGCTTTGGATCCCGACCTCCAACTCCTGGGTGTCTCCGCCTTCGACCCACTGATGCAGGTAGTGGCTCGAAGGCGTGGCGCTCCAGATTCTGTGGAACCTGTCCCCAGGAGACCATCCAAATTCATCACGGCCCCTTCGGACAAACAGTTCCTTTCCAAGGGTGTCTCTGTGGATGCTATGGTGGTGGCGGCCCCTAAGAAGGAACTGGCGGATCCTTCAGTACCTGTCCATCCTCCTAACAAGGATTCTAGGACCATGGACAGGTATGGAAAGCGGATGTTTTCTTCAGCGACCTTTGCTATGCGTCGCTGAATTATCTTTGTCACTTCACCAGGCTTCAGAGATGTTCTCAAGGAACTGGGAGAAGTAGTCCAGGATCCTTCTGCTGCTGGGGCTCAGGAAAAGATTGCCTCGCAGCTTGCAATCCTGAATTCCATATCTAACTCCTCCATGCGGCTCATATCCTATGCGGCCGATGGAGCGAGCAGGGCCGCAGGCACAGGAGTTGCTCTTAGGCGCCAAGCCTGGATGCGGCTTTGTAATTTTGCTGACCCCTTTAAGGCGTCCTTCACTAATACCCCTTTGATGGTTCGGCTTTGTTCGGACCTCAGGTGAAGGATACCTTGACCAGGTGTGAGCAGGACGGTAAAACTCTTTCTGCCGTTGGAGTCCAGTTTTCCACTCCTTCTAGACCATACCCCAAGGGTCAGAAGGGGAAGATGTGGTTCCGTAAAGCCCAAGGAGCTACACTGGACACACGTGGTCAGTTTACCCCAGAGGCAGAGGGGTAACAATAATAGACGCCGCCCTAGAGGCAGGGGGTCCTCAGAACCAGGGCAACAGGGAGTCTCTTCCTGAGAAGCCCTTTCAGCATCCCTGAGGTGTTGCCCGACTGTCCACCCTTGGAGGCAGTCGGGAAGGATTTCGCTGTACCCAGTAGCCTGGCAATCCCTATCTCAAGAGATGTGGGTACAGTCGATCATATCCGAGGGTTACAAAATCCCCTTGAAAGGTTTCCGTACCTCTACAATCCCTTCCAGACATCTCACCCGGTCAAAGGGATTTGGCAGAACAGGAGGTTTCAAAGCTCCTAGAAAAAGAGCCGTCCAGACTGTGCCGGCAGACCAGGTAGGATCCGGCGTCTACTCGAGATTCTTTTGGTCCCCAAAAGGACGGAGATTGGAGACCAATATTAGACCTGAGCAATCTAAACAGATTTGTCAAGAAGGCAAGATTCGGATGGTCACGCTTCAGTCCATTCTGCCATTTCTGGGCAAGGACAACTGGATGTGCTCTATAGACCTTCAGGATGCGTACTATCACATAAAGATTCACAGACGCTCCAGAAGGTTTCTCCGCTTCGGCTAGGGACCAGTCATTACCAATTCAGAGCACTGCCCTTTGGCCTCACTTCAGCCCCAGAGTGTTTACCAAATGCATGGCAGTGGTCACAGCTCATCTGAGACGTCAAGGATTCCAGGTGTTTCCCTATTTGGACGACTGGCTCCTCTCCGCCACCACCAAGTGTCAGCTTCTTCAGTCCAGAGACTACACTCTACAGCTTTGCAGGAGTTTGGGAATTTCAGTAAATTTGAAAAATCTTCTCTGCTGCCTTGCCAATCTATCACCTTTATAGGCGCAGAATTAAACACCGTCAAAATGTTAGCCAGACTAACAGATCAAAGAATTCTGGACAACCAAAAATTCGTTCGGCTTCTATTGCAAAGCAACAAGATCAAAGCCAGATTTATACTGAAGGTTCTAGGTCTCATGGCTGCGGCCATTGTTCTTCTACCACTGGCTCGCTTCCACATGCGTCTTCTGCAGTGGATGCTATTCACACAGTGGTCGTACCACAGTCTCCCGATGAGGCACGAAGTCTTGGTAACACAGTCGTGCCGAGCTCATCTGAACTGGTGGATATCTTCCCCTCTTCTTCATCAGGGCTGACCCTTTATTCCCCCTCCTCCAGTTGCCACAGTCACTACGGATGCCTCTCTGATCGGGTGGGGGCATTATCAGGGCAGGATGGTCCACGGACGTGGCAACCCATAGAATACCATCTGCACATAAATGTCCTGGAGATGAGAGCAGTGCTTTTAACGTTGCAAGCCCTCTCGACTTTCTTCCCACGGGACTATTGCAGTACAGACGGACAACATGTCCGTAGTCTGGTACATCAACAAACAGGGCGGGACCAGGTCCTATCCGTTATGTCGAGAAGCTCTCAGACTTTGGCAATGGACGATCTCTTCTCAGCGGTTTCTGATAGCAACGCACATCCCGGCAGGTCCAACCTATTAGCGGACAGGCTGAGCAGATCCATTCTGATGCCTCACGGGTGGTCTCTCAATCAATCTGTAGTGGATCAGATTTTTCTGAAGTGGGGCACTCCTTGTTGCGATCTTTTGCTACTCCTCAAAACAACAAGTGCCCGATTTCTTCACTCTCTTTCCCCTTCCAGGCCAACCCCTGAGAGACTCTCTAACCCAGGATTGGCCCCAGGGACTTCTGTACGCTTTTCCTCCTTTTCCCTTGATTCCACAAGTCATTCAGAAAGCCACCGTTTTGAGAGCCAAGTTGATCCTCATTGCCCCATATTGGCCTCGACAAATTTGGTTTCCGTCTCTGCATCGTCACCTTCTGGTGCAGCCCTGGCATCTGGACCCAGTTCCGGATCTCTTGATCCACCAATCAGGTCAGCAGCACCGAGCCATTCATTCTCTCAACCTCACTGCTTGGTTGCTCCACTTCCTACCCTAGCCAGGCTACCGATGATTTCGGACTCAGTCAGAGACATTTTAGTGTCTTCCTTGAAGTCGTCCACTAGGACTGTTTATGCTAGCAAGTGGCGACGTTTTTCTATTTGGGCGAATTCCAGAAATATTGACCCCTTTACTGCTCCTGTACATTCGGTTTTAGATTTCCTGGCGGAGGTTTTTCATTCAGGATCCTCGTCATCTACAGTCAAAGTACAACTGGCTGCTATTTCCAAGTATCATGTTGGCCTGCATGACAATAACATTATGTCTCATAGGTTATGCAAGGCCTTTCTGAGAGGAGTTTTCCTCCTAAAACCACCTATAAAGCATCCTCCTCCAATGGGATCTAAACTTAATGTTGGCATCCTTGATACTACCTCCTTCGAACCGTCTGCTTCATGTTCTTTGAAGTTATTGACCTGGAAAACTATATTTTTACTGGCTGTCACTTCTGCAAGAAGGGTTTCGAGATTCAAGCTCTCTGCATTCGTTCCCTTATTTGGTTTTCATAAGGACAGGGTATCATTAAGAACTAACCCTTCCTTTCTCCCCAAAGTCGTATCTCAAACCAACATTAACCAATCTATAGACCTACCAGTCTTTTTCCCAAACTATTCCGACAGAGCTGAACAGAAACTGCACTTTTTGGATGTCCATCGTCAGCTCAGGTACTATTTGCATAGAACTAAACAATTCAGAAAATCGGACCAATTATTTGTCTCCTATGCAGAAAACAGGATAGGTCTTCCAGTATCTAAAGTGACCTTATCCAGATGGTTGACTTCCACTATTTCCTATGTGTACTCTCTGAGGCAAACAGCTATCTTCTAAGCCAAAAGCACACTCAACCAGGAGTCTATCCACTTCTGCAGCTTTTCAGGATAGACTACCCATTGATACCATTTGTGCAGCAGCTACTTGGGCTCGCCCATACCTTTGTCTCTCATTACAAGTTGGACTTGGCCTCCAGAAATAGGGCCAGTTTTGGTTCCACAGTTCTCAAGAGTCTGTTCCATTGAGCCACCCGGGATACAGGTGCTAGGGACGGTCCCATCCAGCAAGAATGAAGGCGAGATTGACAACTTAACATTTAGAAGTTATGTACCTACCATAACGTTCCATGTTAGTTGTCTTCTCTCGCCTTCTTTCTTGCGTCCCTCCTTCCCCCTGGCCTGGACAGATCTTGAAGAGTTCCTATTAGGTTGTTTCCTCCGGAGCCTTCATGTGAGGACTTCTATTAGGAACTTGTGTTCCTAATTGTTAGGATAGTCTTTAGCAGGGTAGGTTAGCTACCAAACGAGATCTGAAGTAGTTCCGCCTTGCATCATGGGATATAGGGTTGCCTCGAGCTGGTAAAAGGAGTTCCTAAGCTAAAGCAAGTGCCGAGTCGGAGCCGAGGATCGGCTCCGAACCCATCCAGCAAGAAAGAAGGCGAGAGAAGACAACTAACATGGAACGTTATGGTAGGTACATAACTTCTAATTTCTTTCCTTCTGTGTAACATGTACATAAAATATAATGAATATATACACTTGTTTTTCCTTGTTAGATCTACAGTTGTTAATATGCCCGTTATGACTAATGTTGCATCTAATATTTTGATTGAATATTTGCATAAAATGCATATACCTGTATTAATCTCTCTTCCTAAATTTCACACCACATTACTTCCTCATAATCTGTTTGCACTCTTTAATCCTTGTTTAAAACATATTGCATCTTCCAAGATAGATCTGTCTCTGTCGAATTTGTTGTAGCATTCCAACACACCTCATCATCTGACTAAGCTTTTCTTACTGTTCACATTTACAGTAACTTCTATAGTTCTCCCTTTCTCTCTTTTTTAAGCATTGTTGCTAAATCATTTCTTTATCCTATTCATGCTTTCCCTTTTATGTTGGTCCCTATAAATTTTATTTCTTCCTCTTACCCTTTTTACCAAGTGAATGTTTATTTTCCTTCACTACATGTTGTACATCTTAGTTATTGCTTATTTCTGAAATCTCTTCAGAATCTTTATTCATGCTTCTTTATCTTCCCTACCTTTCTCTTTATCATCTCCCTCGTTTCTTTTCTGTTTGCTCGTTTTTCTCTTTCTTGAATCTTACTCCCCTTTTACAGAATCTACATTTTCATAACAATCCAGTCACATATGACCATGTTTTTTACATTTATAACATTTCAAAACACGTTTGTTTGCATCATGCCCTATTTCCCCCCATGTATAACATCTTTTCCAACAGTTAACTGATTAAAAGAACAGATTTCCCACAAAAGAAACATTTTTTTAGTTGACCCCAGTGTTTCACATCACCTTCAGCATTTATAATACTAGGAATATGTATATTTTCATTGTCCATTTTCAGTATCTCATTGCAGTCCGTTCCCCGTCCATAAGCCTCTATTGTCATAAACTTTCCAAATGTCTGTAACGTCTTTACATATTTTCTGTAAATGTTGTTTTAAAGGTCTCTCTTTTTACTTCGGTTATGAATTGAATATGTAATTTTCTTGTTTCTCTGCCGTATCCTTTAAAGACATACCAGTTCATGGATGGCAGTCTTTTTTTTTTTTTTCATTTTCACCTAAAAATCTCTCTCTTATACAAGGGGCAACAGTATCTTAGATCTAGTCATTACCAACATGAGTGACCGGTGTTCCACACCTGAAGTCAATGCCTCATTGGTCCGATCTGACCATAAGCTAATTACCTTAGATATCCACATCCTGCCCCCACCCCCCATTAAGGAAACCATGGTAAAACATTTTTCCAAAGCCAACTTCATGCTTCTTAAGACAGAAGTGGTGAACTTCATGACACCCATGCAGATGGAAAATACAGTTATGACTACTGAATCCTACACAATTGCACTTTATAAGCACTTACATGAGTGCATGGATTGTTCTATCTCAAACAGAACCAAGACGCTATCCTCCAAAAAAAGGAAACCAATCTGGCTGTCCCCTGCCATAAACAAACTGTACAACAGAAGGAAGAAACTGTTGCAAAAGAGAGTAAAATCCCACGAGTGGAGGTGCTCCCTGGTCAGCCCCAGTAAGAAACTGCGATCCCTGATAAAATCCTCCAAAGCTAGTTACAAAAACAAAATTGCCACTGATTCTAAAGACAACCACAAAGCATTCTATAGGTATGTCAAGAATCTCAATGGCAACACTCAGATCTGCTCTGAGTTGCAGCACAATGGCACTAAATATACAGACCCAACTGATATTGCCAACATCTTGGCAGATAGGTTCAGTGCTAATTTTACCCCCCCTCACCCCCTAAAGAGCCCAATCTCTACACTGGAAGAATGCAAAGTTCCTGAAGTCACGGCTGCACAAGTAGAAACCACACTCTCCAAAGCCAAGAACACAGCATCCATGGGACCAGACAACATCCCAGTCTGCGTTCTACATGAACTACAGAACGAACTGGCACCCCACCTAAGTACCATGTTCAGTCATAGCCTCACCTCAGGCTTTGTGCCTGCTGAATGGTGCACAGCAACGGTTATCCCACTCCACAAGGGGGGGAGCCACCACGAACCCCGGGAACTACCGCCCCATTAGCCTGACGAGCCTGGTCTGCAAGGCCATGGAACTTAAAACAAAGACATTGGTAATCTCCAAACTCTGGACCCCACCCAGTTCGGGTTTGTAAAAGGCAGATCACATCTCCTAAACCTGATAGACTTCTTTGAAGCAGTCACCAAAGCCGTAGACAAGGGTAAGGTGGTTCACACAGCCTATCTAGATCTTGCCAAGGCTTTCGACACCATCCTCCACTCTGGAATTTTAGATAAACTCACTAAACTAGGTATAAATCCCTATGTCACAAGATGGGTTGCCAACTGGCTCACTGACAGAACCCACACTGTGAAAGTAGCAGATTCCCACTCCGACTTCAGACCAGTGACAAGTGGAGTACCACAGGGTTCAGTCCTGGGTCCTCAATTGTTTGATATCTGCTTCTCTGAAGTACAGGCTAACACAGAAGGTCTTTGGCTAACGAAGTTCGCAGATGACTGCAAACTAGGAGCCATAATCAAAACTCCTAACTATGTGGACATCCTACATAAGGTCCTTACTGAGACAGATGCCTGGTGTCAAAGCCATGACCTCAAGCTCAATGCCAAAAAATGCATTGTCATCCCCTTTGGTAAAAACTCTGTACCCATGAACTTACAACATAGGCGGTAGTATACTTAACACCGAAAGTGTGATAAGAGACCTTGGGACACAGGTGGACAGTAGTCTCTCCTTTGATAATCACATCACCACAGTAGTCATGAAATTCTTCTACATGGCACACCTCATCACAAAAGGTTTCTCATCCAGAAAAAAAGAGGTCATTGTTCCCCTCTACTCATCACTCATTAGACCCATTATAGAGTACAATGCCCCTTTTGGTATGTACCTCACAAGACATCTACAACAACTGGAAAGGCCGCAGAAATACCTCACAAAGAGGATTACCGGCCTCAAACAGATGCCCTACGCAGACCGTTTAAAAAAACTCCAGCTTTACTCCGTCATATATCGCCTACTCAGAGGTGATCTCTGCCTAACATACAAAGCTATGTCAAACCCAGAGCTGTTGGACATGCTCCACTTAAAGAAATCCCAATCCCTCCGAGCTACATGCTCTAGGGACCTAAACCTTGTCACCACAATAAACAGAACATGCCAGAGGGATAGATTCCTATCCCAGAGACTTCCCATACTCTGGAATAAACTACCTATCTATATCAAACAAAGCTCCTCATTAGCACTCAAGAAAAATCTTGATGATTGGATGGGAAATAGGAAATTCACCCTGGGGATCACTTCTGTGGCTCTGCTTGACAGTGGCACAAGAAAATAATTTTCTTGGGTGGCAAAAGCCAGGGTACCTTTTTGGCTGGGCTTGTATAGGCCCCAGGGCTGATGGCCTAGTACCTACCTATGAACCTAAGTTTCAAATATATTGTCACAGAAAGCTTCTTTATTAATGTGACTAAAAACTCTTAAAACTCAGATGCCTTTGTCCTTAAAGGCATGATTACATTATCCCTAATTTTATACCTGCTCATTCCTTCGTAATCTTTACTGGAAATTCAGTGAAGCTTTTCTTCATGTTTGTTCCTGCATTACTTGTGTCTTCTTTCTTGTTATCTTTGATTTCTTACACCATTTCTGCATATGGTTTCTACTTAAAATGTTCTTTGTATCCTCTGTTTGAATCTTACCCATGATGTCACCCCAGGACGTTTCTCTCCTCCTCTCTGGCTCACTGGTATTAAACATGTCCATTTATAAATCATCCTGCAATACCCCTGATTGGAGGGTTATAATAATACACCCATTAGTTGGCTCCTCTTCTTACCTGAACAAGCACTGTTGAAATAAATCCTCAGAATCAGTAAACGTCTTAACTGCCTTTTCTGTCTTTCCACTACTTTCTGCAGCTTCATCTACACACAAAGAAAACTTGACCATCGTCTTTTCTATCCCTTCCATTACCACATTGCACTTGGAAGGCTTACATGTCTTCTCTCTTGACTCACTGCATCCTATCTCTTACGTAGGAAGGCTTGTCTGCCTTCTCGTCTCTCTCATCAGCATCTGACAAAATGATATCCGAACGCTTGACTGCTTTCTCTGAAAGCAAAA
>NC_056726.1:1462405098-1462415098 GCF_019279795.1 Protopterus annectens
AGCGAGTTCCCCTTAGGAGACACTCCTGGATGCGCTTGTGCAATTTTGCGGAGCCCTTTAAATCTACTTTTACTAATGCCCCTTTTGGTGGTTCCTCAGTCTTAAGACCCAAAGTAAAAGACACTCTAACCCATTGCGAGCAGGAAGGGAAAACTCTCTCTGCCGTTGGAATACGTTTTTCTGTACCTTCAAGACGTTATCCTAAAGGCCAGAAGAGTGGAAAAATGTAGTTCAAAAGATCCCAGAGAGTTTTCCAGGATGCATGGGGTGACTCCTTCCCCAGGGGCAGAGAGCGGGAGGCAATAACAGTAGACTCCTCCCCGGAGGCAGAGAGGGGGCTCGCAAAACCACGGTGACCATGATTCCTTTCGCAGATGCCCTTATCAGCGCTCCTGAAAGGGGGCCTGACTGCTCTACTTTGGAGGCAGTCGGAGGACGTTTATCTATGTACCCAGAAGCCTGGCAAAATATCATAAGAGACAAGTGGGTACTGAAAATAATATCCAGAGGATACTCCATCCCATTTTCCAGTCCTGTTCCACAGGCCAGAACAGTCCCAGATGTTCCACCCAATCTAATGGAGCAAGCAACCATACAGATTTAAAAATGACTGCACAGAAGAGTCATCCAAGAAGTCCCCGCAGACCAAATAGGATTCGGAACTTATTTGAGATTCTTTTTGGTGCCAAAAAGAACGGGACTGGAGGCCCATATTAGACCTAAGCAAATAAAACAAATCTGTCAAAAAGTCAAAGTTCCACATGGTGACACTGCAGTCTATACTTCCCTTTTTAGGGAAAGACAATTGGATGTGCTTGATAGACCTTAAAGATGCTTTCTGCCACATAAAAATGGACAGGGCATCAAGAAGGTACCTAAGCTTCCAGCTGGAAGCCAGTCATTACCAGTTCCGAGCTCTGCCCTTTGGTCTCACTACAGCCCCCAGAGTGTTAACCAAATGCATGGCAGTAGTAACGGCTCACCTGAGGCGTCTAGGATTCTGAGTGTTTCCTTATGTAGATGACTGGCACCTGTCTGCCCCCACCAAGTATCTACCCCAACAAGCCAGGGATCTAACTTTGGACATATGCAATCAGCTGGGTATTAGTCAATTTTCAAAAATCGGCCTTGTCAACATATATTTATAGGCGCAGATCTAGACACCTCCTCTATGGTAGCACGTCTTCCAACAGAAAGAGTTATAGCACACAGGCAGCAGATACTTCACCTCCTTCCCAAGACAAAAGTGAAAGCAAAGATAATTCTAAGATTACTAGGAAGAATGGCTTCCAAGATTATACTGGTCCCTCTTGCCAGAATGCAGGAGGATCCTTCAGTGGCTGTTGTTCTTCCAATGGTCACTTCAAGAGCTTCCGATGTCTCGCTGATCAGATTAACTGAATCATGCAAGAAAAGAATTAAGATGGTGGATACACTCCACTCATGTGACCATAGGGAGACCATTTGTTCCACATCAACCCTTAGATAGTCACCACGGATGCTTCTTAGATAAGGTGGGGGGATATTATCTGGGAAGAACAGTCCAAGATACATGGCAAGAACACGAGGCTCACTTGCATATAAATGTCCTAGAGATGAGAGCAGTGCTTCTTGCATTACAATCAGTTCGCTACTCTCTCCCTCTAGGGACAATTGCGATACAATCAGGCAGTATGTCTTAGGTTTGGTACATAAACAAGCAGGGGGGAACCAAATCTTGCCCCCTTTGTCATGAGGCCCTAAGAGTTTGGCAGTAGGCAATTTTTTTCCCCAGCGCTTTCTAATAGCAACACACATTCCGGGTAAGTCCAACGTGATAGCGGACAAGCTGAGCAGAGCAATTTTAATGCCTCACGAGTGGTATCTCAATCAGGATGTTGCTGAAATGATTTTCCAAACATGGGGCCATCCTTGCTGTGATCTCTTTGTCACTCCCATGAATGTCAAGTGCAGCTACTACGTTACCCTAATCCCCCCTCCGGGGGAGACACCTTGCTCATGATTGGCCCTCGGGACTTCTGTATGCTTTTCCTCCATTTCCTCTTCTACCCAGAGTCATTCAGAAAGCACAGTACTCAGGAAGCGGGATAATTCTCATTGCTCCTTACTGGCCTCGTCAAGTTTGGTTCCCTTTCCTTTGACCTCATCTTCAGGAGAAGCCTTGGATTCTGGACCCAGTGCCAGATCTGCTGACTCGTATGTCTCAGGGTAGCTTCATCCTTCTCTCCACATCCTAAAACTGACAGCTTGGCTGCTCCACTTCCCAGTTTAGTCAGGCTTCACAATTTCACTCCTGCAGTCAAACATATCTTGATGTCCTCTCATAAAGTTTCCACTAGAAAACTGTACTCTAGCAAATGGAAAAGGTTTTCCTTTTGGGCTCAAAAGAGGAGCATTGATCCTTTTTCTGCACCTATCCATTCAATCTTGGAATTTTTGGTGGAACTCTTCCAGCAAGGTTCAGCTGCAGCAACCATCAAGGTTCAACTTGCTGCAATATCAAATTTTCACATTTTTGATTCTGTTTCCAACCTACTGTCACACAGGCTGTGTAGAGCCTTCTTAAAAGGTGCCTCCTTATTAAGACCTCCCTTTAAGGAACCCCTTTCTCCTTGGGATTTAATTTTTTGTCTCATGTCACATTACCACCTTTTGAGCCCTCATCATTTTCAGACCAAGTTCCTTTCCTGGAAGACCTTGTTTCTAGTAGCTGTAACTTCTGCTAGAAGAGTATCATAGTTGCAAGCTCTTTTTTTATTAAACTGACATAATTTGATTTTTCATAAGGATAGGGTTTCCTTGCAAACTAATCTTTCTTTGCTACCCAGAGTCTTGTCTCTTCCATCATCATCATCATCATCTTCTCCAAACAACATAAATCAATCTATAGAGCTTCCAGTGTTCTTTCCTAATTATAGCAACAAGGTAGAATACAAATTACATCAACTAGACGTGCATAGACAGCTCAGATTCTATTTGTATAGGACAAAAGCCTTTAGAAAATCTCACCAACTATTCGTATCATTCTCTGATACAAAAAAGGGTAGTTCAGTTTGTAAAACTACTCTTTCCAATTGACTTTCAAATTGTATTACATTCATTTATACCTCAAATTGCAGAGATTTACCTTTCAAAGTGAAAGCTCATTCCACTAGAGCAATGGCTACATCATCTGCCTTTCAAGCCAGAATTCTCATGGATAATATTTGTGCAGCAGCTACTTTGAGCACTCCACATTTATCACGCATTACAAAGTGGATTTGGTCTCCAGGGACAGTACCTCATTTGGTTCCATGGTGCTTAAGGTGCTAGGGACGGTGTCCCATCATTGTAAGAGTGTAGGCGAGATAGTACAAAACATATATAAGTTATGTAGTCACCATAACGTTCCATGCTTGTTGTCCATCTCGCCGTTCATTCTTACGAACCCTCCCTCCTTCCCCCCTGCCAAAGACTCCTTATGGACCTGTTGGATGTTTTTATTACCTTCAGGAGTTCTTGCTTTCAGTTTGTTTCTCCTTCTACTAAGTGTAGCATATATTTGTATATCTGTCTGTCTATATATATATATATATATATATATATATATATATATATATATATATATATATATATATATAGTGTACATATTCATTAGTAGCAGCAAACAAGATCTGGGGAATTGCACCACTGCATTGTGGAATACCTTCTTGCCACGAGCCAGGTTTGATACTTTCAGCTATGTATTCGGCCAAGTCAGAGCCGAGAATCGTCTCCGAACCCATCATTGTAAGAATGAACGGCGAGATGGACAACAAACATGGAACGTTACGGTGTGTACATAACTTCTTTATATATATATATATATATATATATATATATATATATATATAGTTGTGTGCGTGTGTGTGTGTGTATATATATATATATATATATCTGTGTATATATGGATTCACTTTAGAAGCTCGAAATACTGAACTGTTGAAATTCAGTATTTTGAGCCCATAAAGTGGAATCCTGAAAAGAGCAAAAGCTCAGAAGCTCGAAATTCAAAACCTCGGATACCGGTGGTTTTGAATTTTGTGCTTCTGAGGTACCGCTGTGTTTACGGATTCAGGTAAGTGTGTGTGTGTGCTAAAGGGTTTTGTGTAGGAGCTGTGGTGTGCGTTATTGTGTTTTGTTGCTGTGATGTGTGTGCACGAGCAGAATGTAGCTTATGTGGTGGTGGTTGTGTATAGTGCAACCGCGGAGTTAGGATATCAAGTAGGGGGTGTGGGGGGTGCTTTTAAGTAGTAGAGAGCTTGTGCTTGTGTGTGGAGAGGATGGTGTGTGTGTGCGTATTAGAACCACCAAATTCAAAATCTCTGATGTGCGAGATTTTGAATTTCACAGTTCTTTGATGTGAAGTTGTTAAATCTCGCCGTTTATTCTCACTGATGGGTTCGGAGCCGATCCTCTGCTCCGACACGGCCGATAGCAAAGCTCAAGGTTTGTCAGTAACTCGAGACCAAGCCCCTTATCCCACAATGCACTGCTGGAATTACCTCGGATCTAGTTTGCCGCTGCAAGAGAGATCTCCGTGATTCAGCTAGCTCGGACCATTTGTGAGAAAAAAATAGCACGTTTTGATAATAAATTTTTCTTTTTGTCTTGGATATTTTCATATAGATAGTTTGAGTGTTAGTGTTAAAATTTTAATATTAGAATCTGTAGTTTCTGATAGTTAGTGCCCTGTTGGCTTAGTTGTTTTGTGTGGGCCTTTTAGCCCTATTTAGAGTTATTAATCTCTATTTTTTTATAGTCAGGGTTTTTCTCAGTGGGCTTCTTTAGCCCTGTATTTGTCAGTTATAGTTTAATTCTTATAGATAGCACCCGGTTTGGGTTTAGTTGCTTTCCTTAGTTAGTGGGTCTTTACAAGGAAAGTAAGGACTTCACGGTATTAGTTTCACTGTACTGGTTTTTGTTTTCTACTTTTACTATGTCGGATGACAAGGAAAAGTCCCATCCTAAATCGGGATTCAAGAAATGCCCAGATTGTGGGCAGAAAATGTCCGTTACTGACAGACATATTCAATGTGTTTACTGTCTGGGGGCTAAACACCTCCAAGACACTTGCAGCATTTGCCATTCTTCTTCTTCAAGAGTCCTCTTGGAGAGAAGGAGGAAGCTAATTGACAGGGGATTATTGCAGCATTCCTTTTCTGAGGTGTTGAGTAGCCATGAAGGTACTAGCATGTCTTCCAAATCTACAAAATCCTCGGACCCCAAAGTGGCAAAAAAGGCAAAAACTTCAGAGGGAGGGTCATTGGTTCCACAGACCTTGGAACTGAGAGTCCCTATGATTCGGAGCCAGCTCCCAGTATTGGAGCTGGTCTCTGCGGTTCCCTCTTCTCCTCTGCTCCAGTCAGCACCTTTGGTGCATTCATCTAAGTCCTCAGTCAGCCGTGTTCGTGGATCGGCTAGTGCAGAAGCTTTTACAGGCACCAGGACTTGCCAAATTGTTGATGGCCCTGACCAGTGCCGAAGACCATGGAACCGGATTTGTCTACTCCGAGCCGTACTGGACCCTCTGAGCCGACGGTACCCGAACCAATGATTGTCGAACCCTTGGAGCTGATACCCGCACCGGTGTTATCGGCTCCATCTACTCGGATGTCCTCTATGCCGACCGAGGACTCTAGGAGCCGACGCTCTCCCATTGGGTCCGGGGAGGATAGTCGGACCGATTTTGTCGGTGCTGACTCTTCCTCTCAGGGCTTCAGCTCGGATCGGCTCCTACCTCGAACTCAGAGCCCATGGTTTCGGTGCGGGAGGATCGGGCTGTACTTTCAGATCCGTCTACTACTCCTCGTCAGAGCCATGGCGCCTTCGATGCTATGAGGAGAGTCCCGTCTCCAAAGACAACGTCAGCATGGGTTCAGCCTTCCCTCTCCCCTCAAGCTCCTGTGTCTGCTTCTTTGTCTACTGGTCCCCCTAAGTGTAAGAGACCCTGAGCCTCAAGTACCCCCACAGGGCATCCCGTGCTCCCCAGATCCCCCCACTGAGGAGGTGCCCAGGAAGAGACTGTGCAAGAGGAGGCACTTACACTCCCCACAGGAGTCTTTGACATCTGACACTGACTTGGATGAGTCAGAAAGGTCCCCTCGATCCCCCTCTGAGGATATCTCCTTTGCAGAGATATTAGAGATCCTTAGAGGGGCGATTGGCAGTCCAAGACCCCTACTGAGGACGAGTCCATGCTCTTGAAGGCTTTTGGGTCTCAACCTTCCACTTCTTGGGTGTCTCTGCCTTACGATGAGCTCATGGAACTGATCTCTAATAAGGCGTGGGAGTCACCAGAGGCCATGGAACCTGTCCCTCGCAAGCCAAATAAATTCATGTCTGCCCCAGTGGACAAGCCATTTCTGAATAAGGTAGTGCCTGTTGATGCCATGGTGGTAGCTGCAGCCACCAAAAAGGAAGTGTCTGAAACATCCGCATCTATCCATTCTCCTAACAGAGATTCTAGGATCATGGATAGATATGGGAAACGCATGTTTAGTTCAGCGACTTTTTCTCTGCGATCACTGAACTACTTAACCCATTTTACGAGACTACAAAGAGATCTCCTGAAAGAGCTAGGAGATACTCTCCAGGGTACGGTAGCTGCAGGAGTGGCCAACAAAGTCAACGCACAACTCGCTACCCTAAACTCAGTTGTAAACTCGTCCATGCATCTCATATCTTATGCAGCTGATGGTTCGAGTAGAGCCACTAGTTTGGGCATTGCTGTCCGAAGACCAGCCTGGATGCATCTCTGTTCCTTTGTGGAACCCTTTGTCTTCCTTTATCATCACCCCATTCGATGGCTGATCACTGTTTGGGCCTGAAGTAAAGGAAACTTTAACCAGATGTGAGCATGAAGGCAAGACCTTATCTGCCATTGGAGTCCATTTTTCTACCCCTACTTGGCCCTACCCCATGGGCCCTAGGGGAGGGAGAATGTGGTTCCAAAAAGCACAGGGAGCCTTTCAGGACACACGTGGAAAAACCCCCTCTAGAGGCAGAGGAGGGGGTTATAATGGAAGACGCTGCCCCGTGGCAGAGGGGGTCCACAGCAACAGGGTGACAGGGGTCAATTCTCTGGTCAACCCTACCAGCGCCCCTGAAAGGGGGCCCGGCTCTGGAGGCAGTCAGGCGTCTCTTCTCTTTGTACCCAGAAGCCTGGCTAAACATAACATCAGATACATGGGTACACAGCATCATTTCCAGAGGATATTTCATACCATTCTCTACCCCTCCCATTCCTGTAAACAGAAAACCAGATGTTCCACCCAGTCTCAGGGAACAAGCAATCGTAGAGGTCCACAGATTGCTAGAAAAAAAGAGTCATCCAACCAGTCCCAGCAGATCAAGTTGGATTCAGAACTTACTCAAGATTCTTTTTGGTACCAAAGAAAACAGGGGACTGGAGACCTATCTTGGACCTCAGCAGACTCCACCAGTTCATAAAGAAAGAGAAGTTCCAAATGATCACGCTTCTGTCTATTCTTCCCTTCCTAGAGAAAGGTGATTGGATGTGCTCTATAGATCTCAAGGGCGCGTACTATCACATAAAGATGAACAAATTCTCCAGAGATCACCTGCGTTTCCGGCTGGGAGCCAACCATTACCAGTTTCGAGCCCTGCCCTTTGGTCTCACTACAGCCCCCAGACTGTTCAAATGCATGGCAGTGGTCACGGCTCACCTGAGACGTCTAGAAATCCAGGTGTTTCCATACCTAGACGACTGGCTCCTCACAGCTACCACCAGGCATCAGTTGACTCAGGCAACACAATACACTCTGACACTCTGCCATCAATTAGGTATTACAATCAACTTCGAAAAGTCTGCCTTATTGCCATTGCAGCATACCATTTTTATAGGAGCAGAGTTGGATACCTCAACTACCACTCTACGTCTTCCAATCGAAAGAGTCTC
The DNA here is from genome assembly GCF_019279795.1 of Protopterus annectens. Lineage (NCBI taxonomy): Eukaryota > Metazoa > Chordata > Ceratodontiformes > Protopteridae > Protopterus > Protopterus annectens. The sequence goes on from NC_056726.1 coordinate 1,462,413,038, forward strand.
ACTTCTCCGCCAACACGTCAGCTCACTGGTGTCAAAGAACAAAGCTACAGCAGCAGAGGTCTTGAAGGTGCTAGGTTTGATGGCGGCAGCAATCCTGGCTATACCACTTGCAAGGATGCATATGCAAATTCTTCAATGGCTCCTCTTTGCTCATTGGTCTTACCAGAAACTACCGATGCACCACATGATTCTCATCACGGATTCTTGCAAGAGAGACCTTCGGTGATGGTTGACATCTCTTCATGTCACTATCGGAAGACCCTTTGTCCCCCCCCCCCCCCAGTAGCCACTGTGACCACGGACGCTTCCCTGATAGGGTGGGGGGGGCATTTTTGTACTTTCAGGACTCTCTTCCTCTAGGAACTATTGCAATTCAGACAGACAACATGTCAGTAGTCTGGTACTTGAACAAGCAAGGTGGAACCAAGTCTTACCCCATTTGTCGAGAAGCCCTTTGGGTCTGGCAATGGGCTGTGTCGTCCCAGCGTTTTCTGTTAGCAATGCACATCGCGGGGAAATCCAACTTGATAGCGGAGAAGCTAAGCAGGGCAATATTACTTCCTCACGAGTGGTGTCTCAAACAACAGGTTGCGGAGTTGATTTTTTGCAAATGGGGCCAGCCTTGCTGCGACCTCTTTGCCAGCCACATCAATTCAAAATGCAGAAGCTACTTTGCCCTAATACCACCTCCGGGACATCCCCCAAGAGATGCACTCTTACACGATTGGCCTCCGGGTCTCCTTTATGCATTCCCACCCTTCCCATTGATACCCAGATTTTTACAGAAAGCAAAATTGCTGGGAAGGACTGTTATCCTCATAGCCCCCTACTGGCCTCAACAGATTTGGTTCCCGTTTCTCCACCATCATCTGTTGGAAGATCCATGGATCCTGGACCCAGTTCCGGACCTTCTGACGCATCCGTTAGGGGACTTCCATCCTTCACTGCAGTCCCTGAAACTGACTGCTTGGCTAATCCACTTCCCCTAATTGCCAGGCTTCATTCAATTTCAGAAGATACAAGACAAATTCTCTTGTCTACTCACAAGCCATCTACCATGAAATTATATGGCAGTAAGTGGAAAAGGTTCTCAATTTGGGCCAACACGCAGAAAATTGACCCTTTCCGAGTTCCGCTATCGTCCATTTTAGAATTCTTGACAAAGATTTTTAAGGAAGGGGCAGCAGCTGCTACAGTTAGAGTCCAGTTAGCTGCCATCTCAAATTTCCACCTTGGGTTTGTTGGCTCAAATGTTATGGGTCATAAGTTATCTAAAATTTTTCTTAAAGGTGTTCTTCACATGAGACCTCCTGTCAAAATTCCCTATTCTTCCTGGAATTTAAACTTTATGCTGTCTCAAATTATTCTTCCCCCTATTGAACCAGCATCTTCTTGTGATCTCAAATATTTTTCCTGGAAAACAATTTTTCTAGTGTCCATTACTTCTGCCTACAGAGTGTCAGAACTTCAAGCATTATCTGTCAGACCACCTTACATGATTTTCCATGCTTATAGAGTATCTCTCAGAACAAACCCCTCATTTTTACCTGAAGTCTGTTCTGAATCCAATATCAATCAGGTCATTGAGCTGCCAGTCTTTTTTCCCAACCACTCTTAACAAATTGGAATACATGCTGCACAAACTTGATGTACACAGACAGCTCAGATTTTATCTTGACAGAACTAAGGATATTAGAAAATCAGATCAACTTTTTGTATCCTTCTCAGAAGCCAGAAAAGGTAATCCAGTGGCTAAAACAACTTTATCTAAATGGTTACCGGATTGTATATCCTTTGTTTATGAGAATGCGAGCATGCCATTGACGCACAAACCTAAGGCTGATTCTACCTGAGCCATTTCTATGTCTTCTGCCTTTCAAGCTAAATTGATCCTTGACAATGTTTGCGCTGCAGCCACATGGTCTAAGCCTCATACCTTTATCATGCATTAGAAAGTAGCTAAGGCTTCCAGGGACAGGTCTTCCTTTGGTTCCACGGTACTGAAGAACGTACTTCCATGAGCCACCCAAGATTGAGGGTGCTAGGGACGCTACCCATCAG
>NC_056726.1:1462417598-1462425098 GCF_019279795.1 Protopterus annectens
TTGTAGCTCAGGACCCATCTGAGTTGGGAACTGCTGGAGAAAGGCTCAGTTTGGTAGTTGTGTTAAAACTGTTTACATTTGCCTCTATATAACCCTTGCATTTGGGCAGGTTTGCCCTTCATTTACTGGAGCTGCTCAACATCTGACAACTTTAGCCAGAGTTTCTGGAGCACATCTGCCCTGAAATCCAAGGCATCAACCGAGAAAAGCTGAAAAATAAGTATGATGTTCGTGTTTCACTGTTGCAGTCATTACACTTGGGTTATCCTGCTGGCAGGCTACCCGCAGTCTGCCTGAATTCGAAAGTCTTGGTTCACTGTTGCAGTCATTACACTTGGGTTATCCTGCTGGCAGGCTACCCGCAGTCGGCCTGAATTCCAAAGTCTTTGTCCGGCGTCGGTTGCTGTAGTCTCTTCCCTAACGTCAGTGCGCCAGGGGTGTAAAAGATGCAGCCGACGCCTTTTTCTTCAGTCTTTCTTGCCGTGCGGTACCCGAAGCAAAAGTAGTTCGCAAGTGCCGGTCGACCGACTCCTCTGAGATTTTCGAATTCGAATTTCAGATCCGAAGTCTTCATTAAAGCTAAGTACCCCATTGGGGAAACTTTTTTCTTGCTCCAGACCGATGTCAGAAAAAGTTAACAATTGTATTTCTTGTGGGAAGCAAATACCTCATAAGGATTTTCACTCTTACTGTATTTCTTGCCTAGGCCCTGATCACGACGTTGCTTGTTGTCAGTTTTGTGCTAGATTTAACCAGCGCGCTATTAAGTGTCGGTACGATTTTGCCTTTCATTACTTTGGCAGCAGATTCAATTATACAATGCTGACGGAACAGACGACTACCAAAGTTTATAAAAAACGCAAGGATAAAGACAAGGACAGGCATCCGAGGACCAAAACAGACGATGAGGCTTCCTCTAAGCTAGTCGTCGGTTCGCCGGTTCTCAGTGAGGCACTTTCGCAGCCCCTGACACCCGCTACCTCAGAGCCACAGGCCGCTTCCGACTCCCACGTGGAGCTGACTGGGCCTTTGGAAACTCAAGGTACTGGATCCTCGGAAACTATTCCCTCAGATGGGTCCGGAGCCACTGTGCAGGCATCAGCTTCTGAGGGTGTTTTCAGACCTACACATTATATGTAAAGCCATCTTCAGCTTCAAAGCCAAAGACTAAAGCAACTCTAAAGACAAAGAAACAAGTACAGCATTCTCCAGGACAGACTTCCATGCCTAAAAAACAGATGCTCACAATGGTCAAAGACCTTATTACTTTGATCAAGGGTTCCCCCCCCCCCACCCCCCGATAAAAGGCTTAGGCAAGAGACAGAATATGAATCTTCAGATCAGGTTTCCATTTCCTCTGATTCCTCCTCTGATCAGGAATACTCTCTTCCTCCCTATGAGGATTCTGATGCTGAAGAATCTTCCTTCAGCTTCTCCTCCTGAGGATTACTCCTTTGGGGAAATCCTGCATACTATGAGGGAGCACTTTCATTGGGAGAGCCAGGATTATTCAGAATCAAAGAAAAGGCTCAGAGATTTTCTTTTACTTCCTCAGCACAGGCCCCTTGCTATTCCCACTGTTCTGGATATTATAGATGATGCTTTTTCAGAGTCCGGCCCGTCTCCACTCTATACCCCCTGCACCCGTTAAGCCAGACAGGTACTATAGGGTTCCAGATTCACATACATTTCTATATAAAAACCCTGCTGCTGACCCAGAAACTATATCTCAGGGTCCCAGAGTGGTCAAGGCTTCCACTGCAAAAATCCCTGTTCCCTCTGATTAGGGATTCTAGAGTACTGGACAGATGAGAGAAAAAAGTTTAAACTTCTGCTACCTTGGCTGTAAGGGCTTTAAATTGTCAATTTCATATGCTTAAATATCAGCAATATGTGATGTCACTGTTAAAACAGAAAATGTTGACAAATTCTGAATGTGCTAAAAACAAGGAAATGCAGGATTTATTGCATGCAGCTGAACAGGTGGGAAAACCTACTTTGCAATGTGGTTTTGATGCTTTGGAGGCCTCTTGTAGGGCTGCTGTAACGGGTTCTGTGACTAGGAGGCATGCTTGGTTAAAGGAACAAAATCTGCCTGATCATGTTAAAGCAAAATTATTAGATGCTCCATTACAGCATGATACTTTGTTTGGTGTTAAAGCAGAAGAGGTGTTGAAGAAAATGGAGGATAAAGTGAAATCTATGCAGACAGTTAAAGATTTCTTACAGGTATAGCCACCCAGATTTAGCAGGAACTGGCCTTCAAAAAATTGGTCCTTTCCAGTGTCAGATAGGCCACAAAGAGGCAGGTACAGGCGCCCTAGAGGCAGATCCCAGCCCCAAGGCTCATACAGGCCTAAACAATCGGGTGCTTTTACCTCCAAAAGTGGAGAAGACAAATCTCATCCTTACAGGAAACCGTCCCAATGACTTTCCTCTACCAGTACCAAGCACTTATCTTTTGGACACTCCCTTAGGGGGAAAACTAGCACTTTTTTCACAAAGCTGGCACATGATCACCTAGGACAAATGGGTCTTGAATATAGTGTCTCAGGGTTACAGGTTCCACTTTCACACCCTGCAAAAGGCATGCCAGTCCTGCCACACAATCAATGGGCAGAGGCACAAAAGCAAGTTTCATCCCTCATGGACATGAGGGCCATTCAGCGAGTACCACTACAGGAGCAGGGACAAGGATTTTACTCACTACTTTTCTTGGTACCCGGGAAGGACAAAGCCTGGAGACCAATACTGGACCTGTCTATTCTAAACACTTTTCTGGGCATTCCAAAATTCAAAATGTTGACTCTGCAGCAGCTTCTGCCCATGCTGGGCAAGAAGGCTTGGCTTGTAACATTGGACCTAAAAGAGGCATACCTGCATGTCCCAATCAGACAATCTTGCAGAAGATACCTCAGATTCATAGCTGGCTCAATACACTACCAATTCTCTGCACTGCCCTTCGGCTTATCTGCTGCGCCCAGGGTCTTCACAAAATGCCTGACACCAGTAATTGCTTTTTGCAGACAAAGAGGAATTCAAATTTATCCCTACTTGGACGACTGCCTTATTCGAGCAGAGAACAAGGACATCCTATTTAAAGCATCTGGCGTTTGTAAAAAGATTGCTAATTTGCTTAGGGTACACAGTAAACGAAAAGAAATCAAAGCTAGTACCCTCTCAAGAGATAATATTCCTGGGTGCAAGCTTAAATACAACTGCCCAAATGGCTTATCTCACGCCAGACAAACAAAGGCAACTGACTTCTTATTTCAATATGTTGGCAACAAAAACCCAGTTATCTGCAAGAAAAATTCTGCAGGCTTTGGGCTTCATGGCATCCTGCATTCTGTTACTTCCATATGCAAGACTGCATATGAGGAAACTACAGTGGTATCTAAAAAGTGTTTGGACTCAACATTGCCACAGCCTGGAAAACCTAATTACCCTTATTCCTTGCCTGCAACAGGAGTTTCGATGGTGGGCACAGGCCTGTCACCTCAACAAGGGACAGCCTTTCACTTCACCCACTGCCAGGCAGACAATAACAACAGATGCATCAGATTATGCCTGGGGGGCCCACATGGCAGGAAAATGTATTCAGGGCACATGGCCCACAAGCCAAATGCATCTTCATATCAATCTAAAAGAAATGCTGGCTGTCCAGAATGCCCTGACAGCTTTCAAGGATCTGCTTCATCCAGGACAACTGCTAATAAAGACGGACAATGCTACAGTCATGTGGTACATAAGCAGGGAGGCACGCATTCCTACCCCCTCTGCAGACAAGCCATGATTTTGTGGAACACAGCATTGACTTTTCAAGTACACCTACAAGCACAATTCCTGCCAGGAAAGACAAATACTCTGGCAGACGAGCTAAGCAGAAACCTCATGGATCCTCACGAGTGGAAACTAGATCCACACATCTTCAGCATGATAACAAGGAAATGGGGATGCCCAGACATAGATCTATTTGCCTCCCCTCACAACTGCCAACTACAGAGATTTTGTGCAAGGACTTATCACAAGCTAGCATGGAAAGTGGATGCTCGGTCATTCAGCTGGAAAAACCTCACAGTATATGCCTTTCCTCCACTACCTCTCCTCCCCAAGATACTCCTAAAGGTCAGACAAGAGAAGCCAAAAATTATCTTGATTGCCCCAGACTGGCCTCGCCAGCACTGGTACCCAATCCTAAAGAGCTTGTCTCAAGGCCCAGCCTGGACATTACCTCAAATTCCTCATTTACTGACCCAACAAAGCAATCAAATACTGCACAGCCAACTCAGAACCCTAAATCTGGCTGCATGGCAGATAATGTAACCATTCAGAACACACCTCTCTCCAAATCAGTTATGGATGTTATTCTGGAAGCCAGGAGGCCCAGCACCAGAAAATCATATGCAGAAAAGTGGAAGAGATTCTGTGCTTGGAACCAGGCGCAAGGAACTGACATGCTTGTACCTAATATTCCTCAGATTTTACAATACCTAACTGAGATGCTGGACAAAGGCCTATCCTTTTCATCGATTAAGATCCATGCCTCTGCCATTTCAGCTCATTACAATACGGACCCACCTATTTTTTCACATCCACTACTAAGGCAGTACCTCAGAGGGGCTAAAAATATAAGACCCCCAGGAAGAGCACCAATACCTGCATGGGACCTTAACTTTGTCTTGGAAAAAACTCACACTGCCTCCTTTTGAGCCAGCCAATACAGCTGAGAGAAAATTCTTATCATGGAAAACAGCTCTGCTCTTAGCAATTACTTCAGCAAGAAGAGTCTCAGAGCTACAGGCTCTAATGGCGGTTGAACCTTACTTAATTTTCCATCCGGACAGGGTTTCTCTGAGGACAAACCCAACATTTATGCCTGAGGTATTGTCCAGTGTGGCTCTTAATCAAACAATACACTTGCCTACCTTTTATCCAAACCCACAGAATAAGGGGGAGAGACTACTACATTCTTTGGACATACACAGACAGCTACGCTTCTACTTGGACAAAACTAAAGCTTTCAGAAAGTCTGAGCAACTCTTAGTGGCATTTGCTGCAGGATCTCAAGGAAAAGCTATCTCAAAGCAGACTATTTCCAAATGGATAGCCCACTGCATTTGTTTCTGCTATTCTCAACATGGCAAATCAGTGCCTAAGAGCATCAGGCCACATTCAACCAGAGCAGCAGCTACTTCAGCAGCCTTCCTCAAAGGAGTACCAACCAAGGACATTTTGGAGGCTGCAACTTGGGCTTCAGTGCACACCTTTACAAAGCACTACCACTTACCTCTCTACTCTAAATCCAGAGCAGGCTTCACCACTGCAGTTATGCAGGGCCTCATAGCCTCTCCTAATTCTATTTAGGCCCAAGCACCCAACCTTAGCTTTGGGATTCAACCCAAGTGTAATGACTGCAACAGTGAAACACGATGAACATAGCACAGTTGTGTACCTACCATAAATGTAGATGTTCCAGTGTATTCACTGTTGCAGTCCAGGTTACCCACCCACCATCCCCCGTTCTTTGCTGGGTCTTATCTGTACTTCTCTATTCTATACAACCTATGTGGTGTATTTGCTTGTAGATGAAGATTGTTTTATTTTAGTGCATGCTCTTTTATTGGCATAATTTCTAAGCCTACCCTTCGGGGGGGCACCTGACATCTGGGGCAAGAAAAACTGAAGAAAATGGCGTCAGCTGCATCTTTTATACCCCTGGCACACTGACGTCAGGGAAGAGGCGACAGCAACCGATGCCAGACCAAGACTTTGGAATTCAGGCCGACTGCGGGTAGCCTGCCAGCAGGATAACCCAAGTGTAATGACTGCAACAGTGAATACACTCGAGCATCTACTTTTATGGTAGGTACACAACTGTACTTTTTAAGCCAGCACTGCACTTTTATTTAATTGAATTGGTGCTTGATTTTTGCTGTTTGTGACTATGTCCAGCTAGTCCACTTCTTTCCCAAATAGCACATTCGGAAAAATCCTGCCACAGTAGACAAGCAGTTTTTCATCATTTCTCTTGCCAGCTTGATTTGATTTGAGCATATTGAGGCAATGTAGCAGTTGCTTCATGTATACTGACTACCATTTACTCCTAAAGCAAACTAACACCCTGTGTGAGAGATGCAGATACACTGTGGAAATGGAGGCTGTTCTCTCATGTAAAAACAAGCTAGACATCAAGCATGCTGTCAGCACACATGCTTCACCAGTCATGCAAACCTCACTTCTCACACAAAAAAGGTCATGACGCACAAACCCACATACACGGGGGTACTCACTAAAAGCCTACCAAAAGAACACAGACCTCCCAAACACACACCACCTACATTCGCCAGTAAGCAAAAAGAAACTACTACAGATATATGCACACACACACACACACACACACACACACACACACACACACACACACACACACACACACACACACACGTATCAGTAAATAAACCCCTAGGACAAAACACATCAAATGTTTGTGGTCATAGATGACTCCATAGTGAGATGTACAGATGACCTCCTCACCAGACTGAACAAGGGGAAGGTCATGGTCAGCTGCCTGTTGGGTGCCAGGATCCGACAAATCACATATGCACTCAAATCACTGAACAGCAAGTACCATTGTGACTCTTATAGTCCATGTTGGAGTGAATGACTTGAGATGTACCTCTCTGGACTGTATGAAGATAGACATGACACAACTCTCTGATTTGTGTGCCCCAGACAATAATTGAGTTTGACAATTAGCTTCTGGTATCAGTCCAAGAGGATCCAGTGTCTGTCAGCCTGGGTGGGTATATTAGACCCCTTACTGCTTTATTAGAGGTGGTCCGCACCTGACTCCCAGAGGTTTTCGGTTACTGGCAAAGGCCCTTGCCTGTCCAATAGTGCCTTTTTAGGGAATGTCAAAACAAATTTTCAAATGTAACAGAGTCTAATAGAGACAAATTCAGAGTCATGCTGCTTAATGCTAGGAGTTTAAACAAAAAGCTGCACTCCCTGGAAGCACTCCTTACCTTGGAGGATGCTGACGTCTGTGCAGTTACTGAGACATTGTTAAAGGCCACTGAGAGCACCCAGGCTGTGCAAGGCTACAATGCCTTCTGCATGTTCAGATCTCAGAACGAGCGTGAAGGAACCAAAGATGGAGTTGTATTCATTTTCATTGAAACCCAATACACCTTGAGACTGGTCAAACAGCATGACTGTCTCAAACTACTCCATGTCCAAATAACTATTGAGAATGTACCACACCACATCTTGCTAGCTGTAGCTCCCCCAGCATGAACCAGGATAAGTACACCGCTTAACTTGATTTACTGAAATCCTTTGCTGTATAACACAACCCCTTAGTCATGGGAGATTTTAGCTATTCCTCCATAGACCTGGGGGCATACATGAGCAAAAACGCGTTCACCAAGAGGTTCCTGGACTTTAACACAAATTCTCTGGAACAGATAGTCTGCACCACCACTAGGGGCTGTAATG
>NC_056726.1:1462430098-1462497598 GCF_019279795.1 Protopterus annectens
AATTATCAATTTCAACAATTGGCTAAGCTTCTGGTGTCATTCAAAGGGGATCCAGTGTCTGTCTGCCTGGGATGACATGCTCGACAAGCCATGCTGCTTCGCTAGAGATGGCTTGCTCCTGTCACCCTTAGGCTTTCGAATACTGGCCAAGGCTCTTGCCACCCTCATAGTGCCTTTTTTAGGCAAGGCTCAAAAGACAAATCCACTGCCATAAACAGCACAATTAACACAAAACTGAGGGTAATGCTACTCAATGCCAGAAGTCTAAACCTCAAAATGCATGCACTCGAGGCACTCCTCAGTATGGAGAAAATTGATGTATGTGCAGTAACAGAAACCTGGTTTAAGGCTCCGGAGAGCACCCCAGCACTACCAGGCTAAAACTCATATATTTTGGCCACAAAACCTGGACTGAAGTACAAAAGGCTGGATGTGCTTGGTGAACCTTCAGGATGCGCAGTATCATATCAAGATGAGCAGACGCTCCATATGGTTCCTCCGCTTCCGGCTGGGAGCCAATCATTTTCAGTTCAGAGTGCTCCCCTTTGGACTCGCCACTGCGCCCGGGCGTTTACCAAAGTGATGGTGGTAGTGGTGGCACAGCTGCAGGGGTTTCAGATCTTCCCCTCTCTGGACGATTGGCTCCTTTCCACTCCCTCCAGGCATCAAATGATTCAGGGCAGGGATTGTCTTCTCCACCTAGCCCCTTCCCTGGGCATTACGATAAACCTTGCCACATCAAACATGGTACCTCTTCAGGTGTTGGAGGAGCTCAGTTGGATATGATTCAGGGCAGGGTGTTTCTGCCTCCAAACAGGTTATCGTCACTTCAACGTCACGTGCAATGTATTCTTCAGACCTAGCTTCCCTCTGCATGTATGGTTCTTCGGGCGTTGGGGTCCATGGCAGCCACGATCATCCTTCTACCAACCGCACACCTGCACATGCAGATTCTTCAGTGGACCCTAGCCACTCAGTGGTCCCTTCTCGACCTTCCTCTGTCATGTCCGATCCAGTTGTCTCGAGTTTGTAGAGACTCTCTTCAGTGGTGGCTTCAGTCCCTGGACCTTCTGGGCTGTCCCATTTGTCCTTCCTTCCCCCTTGATCACGGTGATCATGGACGCCTCCCTGTTCGGGTAGGGGAGCATTGCATGGGACGGACGGTCCAAGGCACATGGTCTTCCTGAAGACCAGTCTGCATATTAATGTCCTGGAGATGAGGGCAGTGCTTTTGGCGTTGCAAGCTCTCCTTGCCTTTTTTCCTACCGGGACAATTGCTGTTCAGACCGACCTGTCAGTAGTCTGATTCATCAACAAACGAGGGGGGGGACGAGGCCATGAGATTGTGGGAGTGGGCAATCTCTTTTGACTTTTTTGGTGGCAACACACATTCCAGGGAAGTCCAGCATTCTAGCAGACAGTCTCAGCAGATCTGTTCTGATGCCTTACTCTGATTCCCCCCTCCGAGCGAGTCGCCCAGGGACACTGTAGTCCATGCTTGGCTCTCAAGTCTACTTTATGCTTACCCTCCTCTTCGTGTGATCCCAAAGTTTATTCAGAAAGCACACCGGTTGAGGACCTCAATCATCCTCATTGCCGCATTCTGGCCTCATCAAGTTTGGTTCCCCATTCTGAGGTCTCATCTAGTGTGTCCTCTGTGGACCCTGGATCCGGTTCCGGATCTCATCACACACTCATCAGGGGTTCCTTACCCTGATTTAGCCAGCTTGAAGCTTATTGCTTGGCTGCTCCAGTTTACCTGATAGCCAGGACTCCAGGGCTCTCAACTCCTGTCAAAAAGATTGTGATTGCGACTCATAAGGCTTCTATCAGGAAGATCTATTTCAGCAAGTGGTAACATTTTTCGATCTGGGCTTCTCAGCATGGTCTGGATCCTTTTAGAGCTCCAGTTCCTGCCATTTTGGGTTTTCTAGCCTATATTTTTAATAATGGGGCTAGTTTTTCTACTAGTAAAGTTCAGTTGGAAGCGATTATAATTTCCATGTGGGTGAGAATTTGGCTTCCTTATCTTCGTCCAAGCTCTGTAAGGCCTTTTTGAAGGGTACCTTTCTTCTTCGGCCTCTTTTCAAGGACCCATTGCCTTTTTGGGATTTAACTTTGGTTTTACAGGCCTTGGTTTCTCCTCCGTTTGAATCAGCTGCCACTGTTGATTTACAATTCTTGTCTTGGAAGATGGCCTTTTTGCTAGCTATTACTTCGGCCAAGAAGGTTTCTGAACTACAGGCGCTGTCTGTCAATGCTCCCTTATTTGGTCTTTCATAAAGGCACAGTGTCTCTTAGGAATAACTGATCCTTCTTACCGAAGGTGGCTTCTGAAGCGAACATTAACCAGGTTATTAATTTGCCAGTTTTCCTTTCCAAATTACCAGAACAAAGGGGAATACAAATTACACTTACTTGATGTTCACAGGCAGCTGTGTTTCTGTTTGCGTAGAACCAAAAGTTTGCGAAATCATATCAACTTTTTCTGTCTTTCTGTAAGCCTTGTCCGGGAAAGCCTGTTTCTAAGGTTACTCTTGCTCACTGGATTTCTGAGTAAATTTCTTTGGTTTATCACTCCAAAGGTTTGCATCCACAGGGTCCTGTCCAGCCGCATTCCACCAGATCAGTATCTACTTCTGTGGCTTTTGGTCTAGGGTCCCCTATTGAGGATATCTGCTCTGCTGTTACCTGGTCCTCTTCTCATACCTTTGTTTCCCACTACAAGCTGGATATTCTTTCCAGGAGCAGGTCGTCTTTTGGCTCAGCTGTGCTCTGGAACATCCTTCCATGGTTATGGTAGCTAGGGACTCTGTCCCACAGTTGAAGATCAAATGAAAACAACAACTTCAGATAAAGAAGTTATGTACTTATCATAATGTTCCATCTGAGTTGTTGCTCATAGGTTGGTACTAGGCTATCAGCCCTAGGGGCCTATACAAGCCTAGCCATAACAATTCCCTGGCTATTTCTTCCCACACTATTTACTTCCCTGGACCCCTGTCTAACAGGGTGACTGACGTGATCCCCAGGGTGAATTTCCTTTCTCCCATCAAATCGTCAAGGTTCCTTTTGAAGAGGGCACTCTGCTTGACGTGTGGGCAATCTATTCCAGAGTCTGGGGAGTCTTTGGGTCTGCTTTTCATTTGTCGTCACCCATCCCTCCCTCCCTCCTTCCCCCTTGCCCTTTTTGGTTGTGTAGAGGACTAGACAGAGGCAACCATAGGCTCCCTCTTGGCTAGAGCTGAGTCTGTGTGCACCAAAGCCTCTTTTCTGGTCAGGGATGTAATGTTATACTAGAAGGGGTTGATGCTGTTCTGGAGCAAACCCTGTCTGAGGGGAGGAGGGAGAGTGGGGCATTATGGGTAGGGGAGGAGCTTGGATTTTGGATCCAGTGCTGGAGTATACAGCCGAGTTGGATCTGTCCCATTTGTGAGTCCCACATGTTGAAGACAAATGAAAAGCAACAACTCAGATGGAACATTATGGTAGGTACATAACTTTTTTTTACTTAATTTAGCCAGGCAACAATTATAGGCTGTTAGTCCTGGTACTTGGAAACTGTTACCTGTGAATAATGTATGGAAAGAAATTCTGAAGAAAATAGAGGATTCTGATACAGAGACACTTTTTTTTCTCTCATATAGATTCCCAAGCCCATTTCTCTGATTCATAGGTAACTTGGTCCTCACAACCCCCTCAGAAGAATTTTCATTTTTTCTAATAGCCAGGATAAATGGTGTGTTTTTGTGAGGACCAGGCCGTGGTGGTGCAGCGGGTAGCGTTGTAGGCTCACAGCAAGAGGTTCTGTCAATCATTAGAGGACCAGAGTTCCGCTGTGGTGACCCCTAACCGGGAAAAGCCGAAAGACATTAGTTTTAGTAGTTCTCTCACCTTAGGTCTGATTCTGCAGCTATTTCTACATGATCTCCATCTGGGAGTAGACTGTTTCCCACCATTTCTTCCCCTCTGGGCAAAGAAGGAAAAGTGTTGGACCAATTTTTTAGGAAAATATTTTCTTCCTCTTTGGTGTACAAAATTCATAACTGTCAGACACATATGTAGAATGTTCTGTTTTGTGCAGACAGTTTTATTAAATGATCTGCTCTACTTCATTCTGAAGGTCGCACTTACCTAAGTAGCATTATTTTCTAACCAGTTCGAGTACTGAAACATGCTCCGAGTGTATCATTGTCAGATACTGTCTAGGCCATTGCCGCTGCTGCTGTAGTCTTGAGGGAGATATGCTTGTGTACATAGCCAGAAGTCTCCCTATGAGGTATAAGTCTACAATTTTAAATTTGCCTTTAGATAATGATGTTTTGTTTGGCCCATGTACTACTAGAGTTCTCAAAGAATTTTGATATGAGTGTGAAATTAATACAGTTTCTAAGATTTTCATGCCCCCCACCACCAACACCATAAATATGCCAACTCTTCTTTTCCTTTTAAGAAGCAAAACAAACCATCTCCACTTTCTCTAGCCAAACGGGTAACAAAAAAAAAGAGATGGCAGGAGGGGAAAACAAAAAATAAGGACCTTTTCCATAGAGGGGGAGTAGTCTTGTACTGTAGGAGTATGCCAGTATTCTTTTCCCATCTCCATCCCCTGTTGTCCCTCCCTTATGAAATCTGTCCCAGAAACTCGCTCTGTACATTTCCCTTTGGCAACAGATAGTTTCAGACTCATAGGTGCTAAAAATGGTTCAGAAATACAGTAGGCACTGGATAGAAATACCTCCTTTCACAGGATTTCCTCTCCATCGGAATTTCTTCCTCATCCTCCAAACCAGTTTTTTTTTTTTTCGTCCTCAGGTTCTTCAACACTTGTTCACCCTAGCACTTGCACAGTCGGTGCCTTTGGACCAAAAAGGGAAAAGTTTCTGTTCAGAATGGTTTTGGTTCCAAAGAAAGAACTTTCTTGGAGACCAGTTCTACAGCTTTCCTTTCTAAATCTGGAAGTGAAAGTACCAAAATTCAAGATGTTGACCCTTCAGAATAGAATACGTTACCTTTCATTTCCCACTGGAGTGTTATGTTAACATCAGATCAAAAGGATATGTATTAACACATTCCCACAGTGCCGGGTTTTAGCAGATTTCTCGGTCACTTTTTCAGTTTTCTGCATTACACTTTGGGTTATCTTCAGCTCCCAGGGTATTTATAACGTGTCTAGCTCCAGTAATAGCTATTTGTGGACTCAATGGCATGCACATATTTCCTTATTTAGATGACTTGCTTATCTTTGCACAGAATTTTCTCCAGATGTCAAAAGTCCTTAGAATGGATTTCCTTGCTTCTGTGCAGTGCGGGATTCCAGATAAGTGTTCAGAAGTCTTCCATGGCCTCGATGTTCATCGTGTTTCACTGTTGCAGTCATGACTGTAGGGTTCTCCCCTGCCGGCAGGCAGTCCTCGGTCGGCCAGAATCCCAAAGTCTGGGTCCGGCGTCGGCTGTTCAGCCATGCTCCCTGACGTCAGAGCGCCAGGAGTACAAAGCTGACAGCCGACGCCATGTTCTCCAGTCTTTCTTGCCGTGCGGTGATAGCAGTTCACAAGTGCCGGTCGGCTGACTCCTGACAATCTTTTCTGAACAAACTTCAGTCCGAAGACTTTCTTCTCCTACTCAAAGCTAAGTACCCCGTTGAAACTTTTTCTTGCTCCAGTCCGATGTCAGAAAAAGTTAATAATTGTATTTCATGTGGGAAGCAAATACCTCATAAGGATTTTCATTCTTACTGTATTCCTTGCTTAGGCCCTGACCACGGCGTAGCTAGTTGTCGGTTTTGTGCTAGATTCAATCAACATACAATTAAACGAAGGTATGATTTTGCATTTCATTACTTCGGTAGGTGTTTTAATTACAAAATGTCGTCGGATACGGTTCCGGCTACCAGAGTTCACAAACGATGCAAGGACAAAGACAGGCCTCCGAGGTCCAAATCTGACAATATCGTACAAGCAGAGCCAGCTTCAGGTTCAGCCGTCGTCAGTGAGGCGCTTTTGCAGCCCCTGTCGTCGGCCATTTCGGAACCAATGGCCGAAACGGACTCCCACAAGGAGCCAACTAGGCCTTTGAATATTTCTGTTGCAGGACCTTCGGACAATGCTCCTTCGGATGGGTCCAGAGCCGCTGTGCAGGTACCGGCTTCCGAAGGGGTTTTCAGGCCTACTCAGCTTCTAATAAAGGCAAAGCCAAAGACAAAGGCAAAGACTCCTTCCAAATCAAAGACTGCAACACAGGCCTCTTCTGATCTGGCTCCCAAGTCACAGAAACAGTTACTTAAGATGGCGGAGGACTTACTTACTATGATTAGGGGTTCACATCCCCCTCCAGATAAAAGGCCAA
The DNA here is from genome assembly GCF_019279795.1 of Protopterus annectens. NCBI lineage: Eukaryota > Metazoa > Chordata > Ceratodontiformes > Protopteridae > Protopterus > Protopterus annectens. Next base: position 1,462,436,447 of record NC_056726.1, read on the forward strand.
GGCAGGAAGTTTATTATGACTCCTCTGATCAGGCTTCTGTTTCTTCAGTTTCTTCTTCTGACCAGGAATATTCTTTCCCTCCTTATGAGGATTCTGATGCTGAGGAATCCATTCCTTCAGCTTCTCACCCTGAGGATTTCTCTTTTGGGGAAACTTTGCATGAAATGAGGGAACATTTCCACTGGGAAGGACAGGAGTATTCAGAATCTAAGAGAAGACTAACGGATTTTCTTCTTCTTCCCCAACATAGACCCCTGGCTATTCCTCCTTTTTTGGATATTGTGGATGATGCTTTTTCAGAGGCTAACTTAACCCCTTACTCTTTTCCTCCTGCTCCTGTTAAGCCTGACAGATATTACAGGGTTCCTGATTCCCACCAGTTTTTATATAAGAACCCTACTGCTGATCCTGAAACCATTTCTCAGGGCCCTAAGGGGGTTAAGGCCGCTTCTGCTAAAAAACCCATTCCCACTGAGAAGGATTCTATATCTTTAGAAAGATGGGGCAAAAAAGTGTACACTTATGCTACTTTATCTATTAGGGCTTTCAACTGTCAGTTTCATATGCTGAAATACCAGCAATTTCTCCTGTCTGTTTTAAAACAAAAGCTAACTTCCATCTCCGCCTGTGCAGATAATAAGGAATTACATGACTTACTGCATGCCACTGAACAAGTTGGGAAGCATGGTTTACACTGTGGATTTGTTGCCTTGGAGGCTTCTTGTAGGGCTGCTGCCTCTGGCACAGTAATTAGAAGGCATGCATGGTTAAAGGAACAAAATTTGCCAGATCAAGTAAAAGCTAAGTTATTGGATGCTCCTGTTCAGCATAATGTTTTGTTTGGATCTAAAGCTGAAGAGGTAATTAAAAAGATGGAGGACAAGGCAAAATCCATGCAAACAGTTAAAGATTTCTTACAAGTACAGCCACCCAGATTTAGCAGGAATTGGCCTACAAAAAATTGGTCCTTTCCCAATTCAGACAGGCCTCAGGGGGTAGATACAGACGCTCCCGAGGAAGGCCTCAAACACAAGCCTCTTATGGACCAAGACAGTGGACTGCTTCCACCCCTAGGGGAGGAGAGGACAGGTCGCAAGCTCATAGGAAACAGACTCAATGACTTCCTCTGTTGGGCTACAGGAACTTCTTGCCTGGAAGCCCCTCTCGGAGGAAAACTTTCTCTTTTTCACCTAAATTGGACTCGTATAACCCAAGACAAGTGGGTTCTGGATGTGGTTTCACGAGGTTACAAATTCCATTTTCATACCCTACCAAGGCCAAGCAGATGGCCAGATCTTCCAAAACATTGATGGACAGAGGCCTTAAACCAGGTGGAAGCTCTTTTGGCTATGAAAGCCATCGAACTAGTTCCACTTTCAGAGATGGGACAAGGTTTTTACTCAAGGCTGTTTCTAGTCCCCAGGAAGCAAAATTCATGGAGACCCATTCTGGATCTGTCAGTGTTGAACACTTTTCTAGAGATACCAAAATTCAAGATGCTTACTCTACAGCAGCTACTTCCAATGCTGACCAAAAATGCATGGATGGTAACTTTGGATTTAAAGGAGGCATATTTACACATTCCCATCAGGCAGGAATGCAGAAAATACCTCAGGTTCAAGGCCGGATCGAGGCACTTTCAGTTCTCTGCGCTTCCCTTTGGATTGTCTACTGTGCCCAGGGTCTTCACCAAATGCCTGGCTCCAGTAGTAGCTTATTGCAGACTCAAGGGAATTCAAATTTACCCTTATCTGGACGACTGTCTTATTCAGGCAGACAGCAAGGAGGTCTTACTCCAGCATCTACAGTTTGTTCAGAATCTTCTCAAGTTCCTGGGATTCACTGTAAACATAAAAAAGTCAAATTTGACACCCTCACAAGAGATAATTTTTCTGGGCGCTTCTCTAAACACAACAACCCAGATGGCATTTCTGACATACGAAAAACAGTTACAGCTGGCTTCAACTTTCAAAACCTTGGCAACTTTAACTCGGCTATCTGCAAGGAGATTCCTGCAGGCTTTGGGTTACATGGCCTCCTGCATCCTTCTCGTACCATATGCAAGACTACATATGAGGAAAATACAGTGGTACCTAAAAAGTGTATGGTCTCAGCATTGCCACAGTTTAGACATACTGATCTCCGTCCTGCCTTGTCTTCAAAAGGAATTTCTTTGGTGGTCCAAGGCATGTACTCTAAACAAAGGAAAACCCTTCTGTCTACCTCCTGCCACTCAGATACTAACCACGGATGCCTCAGATTATGCATGGGGAGCCCATTTTCAGGGCAACTGTCTGCAGGGCCTTTGGACAAAGGATCAGAAGCACCTGCATATCAATTTAAAGGAAATGTTAGCCGTTCAGAAAGCTCTGTTGGCCTTCAGGAATCTTCTACAACCAGGACAACTACTGATACGGACAGACAACACCACAGTTATGTGGTACATAAACAAGCAAGGGGGATCTCATTCCTACCCCCTTTGCAGACTAGCCATGGATCTATGGAACACAGCTCTAGCTTGCATTCTGGACCTTCAAGCTCAGTTTCTACCAGGGAAGCAAAACTTCCTGGCAGGCAGTCTGAGCAGAAACCTTTCTGACCCACACGAGTGGATGCTGGACACCGAAATATTCAGGATGATAACAGCAGTCTGGGGATGTCCTCACATAGACCTCTTTGCATCCCACCTCAATCATCAACTACAGATTTTTTGCACCAGGACTTTCCACGAACAAGCTTGGAAAGTGGATGCACTATCATTCAGTTGGCGAAACCTCTCAGGATATGCCTTTCCGCCTCTTCCTCTTCTTCCACTGGTATTATTAAAGATCAAACAAGACAAGCCCAAGATGATAATCTTGATGGCCCCAAATTGGCCTTGACAGTTTTGGTACCCAACTCTGAAAAACCTATGTCTGGAGACCCCTTGGGTTTTACCACAGACTCCGAACCTTCTGTCCCAACACCAGGGTCAGGTTCTACACTCCCATGTCAGAACTCTCAGCCTGGCAGCCTGGTTAATCCAGGGTCTTTGATTCATTCTCTCCTACCCAAGCAGGTTATGGATGTCATTTTAGAAGCCAGACGTCCTAGCACTAGAAAATCTTATGCAGGAAAATGGAAAAGATTTTGTTCCTTGATGCAGGCTCAGGATTCTGATCCTCTTCTTCCTAACATTCCTTTGATTTTACTTTACCTGACAGATCTCTTACAATAAGGGTCTCTCTTTCTCTTCCATTAAGATACATGCCTCTGCTATTTCTGCTCATTACAATACAGACCCTCCAATCTTTTCCCACCAGCTCATGAGACAGTTTCTCAGAGGAGCTAAGAACTTAAGACCTAGATCTCCTCCCATTCCTGCTTGGGATCTCAACTATGTTTTGGAAAAGCTCACCTTACCTCCTTTTGAGCCTGCTGCCTCTTCTGACATCAAGTTTTTATCTTGGAAAACAGCCATCCTGTTAGCTCTGACATCTGCCAGGAGAGTTTCAGAGTTGCAAGCTGTTATGGCTGTGCAACCTTATATTATTTTTCATCAAGACAGGGTGTCTTTAAGGACTAATCCTACTTTCATGCCTAAGGTGGTTTCCAAAGTGGCTTTAAATCAAACTATTCACTTGCCAACTTTTTTCCCCACTCCTCAAAATAAAGGGGAAAGGATCTTACATTCCTTGGATGTACACAGACAACTATGTTTTTACCTGGACAGAACCAAGGACATCAGAAAATCAGCGCAATTGTTTGTTTCTTATGCTTCAGGTTCCCAAGGTAAAGCCATTTCAAAATGGACCATTTCTAAATGGATTGCTCATGGAATCAGATTCTGTTGTTCACACCATGGAAAGCAAATCCCAGGGAGTATACGGACTTCAGCTGCCTTCCTCAGGGGAGTTCCTACCAAAGGCATTTTGGAAGCTGCAACTTGGAGTTCAATGCATACTTTTTCAAAGCACTACAATCTACCTCTCTACTGTAAGTCTAGGGCAGGCTTTGCTTCTGCAGTCTTGCAGGGCCTTTTAGCCACCCCTTCTACTTTATGACCACCTCCCTTTCATTCTGCTTTGGGATTCTACCCTACAGTCATGACTGCAACAGTGAAACACGATGAACATAGTACAGTTGTGTACACTTACCATAAATGTAGATGTTCGAGTGTTTTCACTGTTGCAGTCTGGGTTTCCCTCCCTCCTGTCCCCTCTTATTTTTACTTTTGTGTGGTTCCTTTTTTCACCATTCTTCTGAGGTGTATTTGCAAAGGATATGGGACCTTACTCATTTTGGGACTCCTGACATCTGGGGCAAGAAAAACTGGAGAACATGGCATCGGCCGTCAGCTTTGTACTCCTGGCGCTCTGACGTCAGGGAGCATGGCTGAACAGCCGACGCCGGACCCAGACTTTGGGATTCTGGCTGACTGAGGACTGCCTGCCGGCAGGGGAGAACCCTACATTCATGACTGCAACAGTGAAGACACTCGAACATCTACATTTATGGTAAGTGTACACAACTGTACTTTGTACTAGGTTGTCTTATAGACACCTCTCAGCAAAAAGCTTTTTTGACACCAGAGTCCCACGCTTTTGCAAGAGAATTTCTCAGGATCCTAAGGTTCATGACTTCAGTGGTTTTCATAATTCTTCTCACCAGGTTACATTTGAGTAAAATTGAGTGGGTTGTAAAGAACACGTGGACTTGACATCTTCATCCTCTGAAATTTCAGATTCCAGTTATGAGATTCCTCAGAAAGGAACTGCACTAGTGGAGACAACAAATCGCTCAAATTCCAGGTCTTTCCTTTTTTCCTCAGATCCAGAGTCATTCAGTAACTACAGACTGTTCAGAAATTGTTTGGGGAGACATTTCTGCCGGGTAAAAGTGTGAGGTTTGTGGACAGACCAAAGCAAATAAATATCAAAGATGTCGGCTGTGATCCACATCTTTAAAATATCATCTTCATTTTTGGTCTCCTAGGCCTCTTCAGGTTATTACAGGTAATACCACAGTAATGTACATAAACAGGCAGAGGGGATGCAAGGTCATAGCATCTGTGCAGGCTAGCTTTGATGACTTGGAAGGTAGCACTAAACATTCCTTAACCCTTCAAGCATCCGAATTCCATCAGAGCAAAATGTAGTGGCAAACTCTCAACAAATCAAAATTGTATGAGGGGATCTTCCATGAGTTAACTGTGGGGAAAACCTCAAGTAGATCCGTTTGCCTCCTTTCAAAACGGACAACTGAAAAAATTCTGCTCCAGAGCTCCTTGGAGATGAGCATGGGAAAACAGATGAGATGTTCTTCGTGTTTCACTGTTGCAGTCATCACATTTGGGTTATCTGCCTGCAGGTAGCCCTCAGCCGGCCTGAATACCAGTGTCATGGATTCCTGTGTCGGATGCTGTCTCTTCTTCCATGACGTCAGATCGTCAGGGGTATAAAACATGCAGCCGGCACCATTACATCAGTCTTTCTTGCTGTGCGGTGCCCGAAGCAGAAGCAGTTTGCAAGTGCCGGTTGGCCGACTCCTGAAATTTTCATTTTCAAGTTTCAGAACCAAACTCTTCTAAAAAAGATAAGTACCCCATTGGGGATCTTTTTTCTTGCTCAAACCGATGTCAGTAAAAGTTGAGAATTGTCTTACCTGTGGAAAGCAAATACCTCATAAAGATTTTCATTCGTACTGCATTCCTTGCTTAGGCCCAGACTATGATGTTCCTCACTGTCTGTTTTGTGCCTTGCTCAACCCCCGAACTATTCGTCGTCGGGCTATATTTGCAGCAAATTATTTTGGTACTTGGTATCAGTACTCCAAAATGGCGTCGTTAAGCCATCCGACTACCGATCTTCTAAAAAAATGTAAAGATAAAGACAGAGACAGACCGCAGAGGTCGAAAAACTGCCGACTACGCTTCCGTTAAGCTAGTCACTAGTCCGCCGGTACTCAGTAAGGTGCTTTCGCAACCCCTGATACCCGCTACCTCAGATTCGCAGGCCTCTAGTGAGACCCATTCAGAGTCCAGTATGCCGCAAGATGCTTCAACTATGGAGCCTGCGGATGTCTCTACCTTGGATGGGTTCGGAGCCGCTGTGCAGGCACCGGCTTCTGAAGGTGTATACAGGCCTACAGATTCTCATTTTAAACCAATGCCATCTTCTTCTTCCAGGCCTAAAATTCACACCACGCCTAGAAAACCGACGGCCAAACCACATGCTCGGGCCCATATTCCTAAAAAGCGAATGCTTAGAATGGCTGAAAACCTTATTACCTTAATTAGGGGAAGCCAGCCTTTCCCCCTCTAAGAGATCTAGAACTGATTTTCCTTCTGATTCTTCTGAACAGGAATCTGATATTTCTGCCCCTTCTGATTACCAGGATTTGCTTTTGTCTACCTATGAGGATTCTGATGCAGAGGATTCCGTTCCCTCTGCTTCCCCTCCAGAAGATTTTTCTTTTGGTGAAACCGTTCACACTTTTGGGGAGCATTGCCGCTGGGAAAGCCAGGATTAATCTAACTTCCCGGCTCCACAAAGTCTACTCTTCACGTTTTCCCTTAGAACTGCTCTAAATCTCAAATTAAGCACTCTATTCTCATTCTAAAGCCCTGCACTTGCTCATATAAGTAATCTCATAGGTAAACACAAACTAAAGCACTACATCCTCTTATACTCCTTCAAAGCACTTGCTCCCTATTGGTTCTTTCTGATCAGTCAATAAGTAGTTCCCTATATTATTCAGGCATGTCCAAAGGTTAATTTCGAGTTTACTCTCCAGTCCAGCTGGTGAATCTGGGAATCTTGAGGCAATGTTACAACTGCCTTATGTATACAGACCACCCTCTCCTCCTCCCAACAAGCTCAAATATATGTGAGAGATGCAACTATATAGCCAAACTGGAGGCTAAGCTCTCTCAACCCAGTACTGGCACAGCCTGTCAGGAGGAGAAGGTAACCATACACACCACAAATCCAGTCTCACATAGACCTATCGCATCAGAAAACCAAACACATAAAAACATACTCTGAGGTTCTAAATAAAAATCTGCCTAAGCAGCAGAGACTTCCAAAGCAGACATCCAAGCAACACCTACCACGAAACAATATCCGCGTAGCACATAGCTCACAAAGTCAGTGTGCCACACAGTCACAGCCTTTAAGGCTAAACAACACACCTAATACACTTGTAATAGGTGACTCTGTTGTCAGACACACTGACGTCCCACTCACCAGGCTGAACAAGGAGAAGGTCACTGTAAGCTGCCTGTCTGGTGCCAGGATCCGCCACATAACACAAGCACTCGGGTCACTCCAAAGCAAGTACAAGTATGACTCCGTCATTGTCCATGCTGGTGTGAATGACCTGCGACGTACCTCCCTGGACTACATGAAAAAAGACTTACAGGAGCTCTTTGATCATGTAGCCCAGGCCGGTATGACCCTGACCTTGAGTAGCATCTTACTCTCACCAAGAATGATGCCACAGTATAAAGACAAAATGATCAATTTTAACAATTGGCTAAAGTATTGTTGTCATTCAAAGGGGATCCAGTGTCTGTCAGCCTGGGATGACACATTTCGACAAACCACGTTGCTTCGCTAGGGACGGCTTGCACCTGTCACCCCTGGGTTTTCAAATACTGGCTAAGGCTCTTGCCTCCCCCATAGTGCCTTTTTTAGGCAAGGCTCAAAAGACAAACCCACCCCCATAGACAACACAAAGAAAAAAAATATAAGGGTAATGCTGCTCAACGCCAGAAGTCTAAACCTCAAGATGCACGCACTCGAGACTCTCCTCAGTGTGGAGAATATCGATATCTGTGCAGTAACAGAAACCTGGTTCAAGGCTCCCGAGAGCACCCCAGCACTACCAGGCTATACTTCATACCATGCTTTCCGGCCCCAAAACTCAGACTGAACCACAAAAGGAGGGGGAGAATCCATATTTATCAAAGATACCCACACCTCCAGGCTAGTGGCACTGCAAGCCGAGACCATCCATGTGCAACTAACAGTGGGCAAAACTGCCTTTCAGTTTGTAGCCTGCTACAGACCACCCTCCCAAACACAGGAACCTCACTCCGCTTTCCTGAGAACACTGGAGAATATGAACGTCTCTCCAAACACTGTTATATTGGGTGACTTCAACTACCCAAACATCGACTGGGAAAACTACTCAAGCCCAAACACCCTCGCCCAATGGTTCCTAGAATTTATAAACTCAAATGCTATGGAACAACTGGATGTTCATCGTGCATACAGCTGCAGTCATAACAGTTGGGTTATCCTGCCGTCAGGCGGGTCCTCGGTCGGCCGAATTCCAAAGTCTAGGTCCGGCGTCGGTTGTCGTCGCTTCTTCCCTGACGTCAGTGCGGCAGGGATATAAAAGAGGCAGCCAACGCCATTTTCTTCAGTCTTTCTTGCCGTGCGGTGCCCGAAGCAGAAGCAGTTCGCAAGTGCCTGTCGGCCAGCTCCTGAGATTTACGAAAGTATTTCAGCCGAAGTCTTCTTGAAAGCTAAGTACCCGTTGGAAACTTTTCTTGCCTCAGACCGATGTCAGACAAAGTTAATAATTGCATTTCATGTGGGAAGCAAATACCGCATAAGGATTTCCACTCTTTCTGTATACCTTGCTTAGGCCCAGACCACGACGTCTCGGCCTGCCGTTTTTGTGCTAGATTCAATAAGCGCACTATTAAGCATCGGGCGGAGTTCGCCCTTCACTTTTTTGGTAAAAAATTTAATTATATTATGTCGTCGGATACTCCAACTCCAGTTTTGAGTAAAAAACGCAAAGATAAGGACCGACATACGAGGTCCGCGCCACCTATTGAAACCATGCTAAGGCCGACTACCAGTTCTCCGGTACTCAGCGAGGCACCTACGTAGCCCCTGAGTACCGATGACAATGCATTACCGGTGTCTTCAGTACCAGAGGTCGCAGGCTCCTCGGCCCCCATTCCTACTACAGACTCCGCCACTCCTGGCAGGGAAACTCAGAATTTAGACAGGCCTGCCATTTCTCAGGCCTTCCTCCTTCTCTATTAAAGCCTTCACTAAATCTAAAGCAGCCATGAAAACCAAAAAACAGGATGTCCTTCAAGGATGCATCTGCAGTCCTTACAAATGGGTTGTCCTGTCGTCAGGCAGCCCTTCGGTCGGCTGGATTCCAAAGTCTGGGTCTGGCCTCGGCTGGTGTCGCACTTCACCCGACGTCATAGCTGCAGTTATTCGGGTATAAAGGCATCAGCCGACGCCATTTTCCTCAGTCTTTCTTGCCGCGTGGCGCCCGAAGCAGAAGCTGTTCGCAAGTGCCGGTCGGTCAGAACCAGAGATTACTACTACCGAAGACTTCTAAAAAGCTAAGTACCCCGTTGGGGACTCTTTCTTGCCTCAGCCGATGTCAGAAAAAGTGAATAACTGTTTAACTTGTGGGAAACAAATACCTCATAAAGATTTCCACTCTTACTGCTTACCTTGTTTAGGCCCAGACCACGACGTAGCAGCTTGTCTAGCCTGTGCTTCTTTTAACCGACGGACACTTAGACGTCGGTCGGAATTTGCTGAGGAGTTTTTCGGCTCCGATTTTGCGTACATTATGCCGTCGGATCCTCCGACTACGCAAATATCTAAAAGCGCAAGGAAAAGGACCGACACTCGCGGTCCGCGGTTTCGGCCGAAACCGCGGTTAAGCCAACCGCGAGTGTCTCTGTTTCGGCTGAAACCGAGCAACCGGTTCTTCCTTCAGCCGAAAACTTACCTCCTACCGAGGCCTCTTCCAACCTGGTGGAATCGGCTTCTGAAATCACTCCTGCTCTTACAGTTTCTCAGGAATTATCTGACACTATCCCCTTGGATATTTCTACCCCTGCACGTGGAGCTGCTAGGCCACCTGCATCCATGTCCATTAAGGCCTTTGCCAGGGCCAAGCAGCTAAAACTACTAAATCTGTGCCTGCTATGATCCCCTCTCACAGGCCTAGCTCTAGTTCTCAAATGCTTAGTTTAGCAGAGGACCTCATTTCTTTACTCCGGGGATCCCAACCTCACCCAGACAGGGCCTCTCACCCACCTCCAGAGAAGAGGCCTAGAGCAGAGCCCCCTGAGCCTGTTTCAACCGATGATTCCTCTGATGATTCAGATAACACAAACCCTCCAGAGGCTCCTTTCTCCCCTTATGAAGACTCTGATGCTGAAGAGTCCATTCCTTCTGCCTCTCCGCCTGAGGAATTTTCCTTTGGGGAAACCTTGCATGCTATGAGGGAACAATTTCAGTGGCAGGGCCAGGATTTTTCAGACTCCAGAAAAAGGCTTAGAACCTTTCTGCATTTACCACAACATAGGCCTTTAGCCATACCTCCAGTTCTTTCTGTTGTAGATGATGCATTTAATGATGCTTGTACTGCTCCTGATTCTCTACCTCCAGCCCCTGCTAAGCCCGATAGGTACTACAGGGTCCCGGACATGCATTACCATTTGTATAAGGCTCCCTTTGCAGATCCAGAGACTATCTCCCAGGGTCCTAAGGCTGTAGCAGCTACCTCTGCCAAAAACCCCCTCCCCTCTGAAAGGGAATCCAGGTCCTTAGAGCGATGGGGTAAAAAAGTTTACACTTCTGCTACTCTTTCAGCTAGGGCCTTGAACTGTCAATTCCACATGATCCAGTATCAAGAATTTATGCTAGACCAGTTAAACAAAAAACTGTCCTCGGATGAACCATTAGACAAAAAAAATCTGTTCAGGAAATGGTACATAACATTCAGCAAGTCAGTAACCATTCCTTAAAATGCGGCTATGATGCACTGGAGGCTTCCTTTAGATCAGCCATGACTGGCACAGTTATCAGAAGGCATGCGTGGTTAAAAGAGCAGGCCTTACCAGACCATGTCAAATCAAAACTACTAGATGCTCCCATGGACAAGATCAATTTGTTTGGCTCTCCTGCACAACAGGTGCTGAAGAAGATGGAAGAGAAGGCAAAATCTGTCCAAACAGTGAAAGATTTCTTACAGGTCCAACCTCCAAGGTTTAGCAGGAATTGGCCTCCAAGAATTGGTCCTTTCCAGACTCCTCCAGAGCTCAGAGAGGCAGGAATAGGCGTTCAAGAGGCAGAAGCCAATCCAGGGGTGCCTACAGGGGACGCCAGTGGCAGGGTAACAACCAGCGAGGTGCAGCCACAGACACAGCCACCACCACTACTACAGGATAATCACAGTGACTTGGCTCTAGCACCGCCTACCAGGGAACAACTAGAAGCACCCTTGGGCGGAAAGCTAGCTTTATTTTCAGTAAACTGGCATTACATCACAAGAGACAAGTGGATTTTGCAGACAATAGACCAGGGTTACAGGTTTCACTTCCATGCTCTACCAGGGAAGAGAGGAATGCCAAACCTACCTCCAAATCAAAAGGCAGAAGCTCTAAAACAAATAACTCAATTATTAAGGATGAGAGCTGTGGAAAAGGTACCATCTATGGAGCAAGGGAAGGGATTTTACTCCAGACTCTTCCTGGTACCAAGAAAAGAGAAAAAATGGAGGCCTATTCTCGACCTGTCCGCTTTAAACACATTCCTCATTGTTCCAAAATTCATAATGCTGACCCTACAGCAGCTTCTTCCCATGCTGGGCAAGGAGTCTTGGCTGGTAACTCTAGATCTCAAGGAGGCATACCTGCACGTCCCCATACGACCAAATTGCAGAAGATACCTCAGATTTCTTGCAGGATCAGAGCATTATCAATTCTCAGCATTGCCCTTTGGCTTATCTACTGCGCCCAGAGTGTTCACGAAATGCCTGGCATCAGTAATTGCTCATTGCAGGCTTCAGGGAATCCAAATCTACCCTTACCTGGACGACTGCCTGATACAAGCGGACAACAAAAACAAGCTAGCAGAAGACTTGAAAGGGTCATTTACCTACTACAAGCTCTGGGATACACAGTCAATATAAAAAAGTCAAGACTGGTACCATCCCAAAGGATAACCTTTTTGGGTGCAGAGCTGGACACAACGAAACAAATGGCATTCCTAACAGTAGAAAAACAGGAGCAACTCCCTCTCTACTTCTTGGCATTAACAAAGCAGAACCAGCTAACAGCAAGAAAAGTCCTGCAAGCCTTGGGTTTCATGGCATCCTGCATAATATTGGTTCCACATGCCAGACTGCATATGAGAAAGTTACAGTGGTACCTAAGGAATTTATGGTCTCAGCACAAGCACAGCCTAGAAACCCAAATTCCAATAATTCTATGCCTGAAGCAAGAATTCCAATGGTGGGCTCAGGCCTGTCAATCAAACAAAGGATTGCCTTTCCACAACACTCAACCAAGCCAAACCATCACAACGGACGCCTCAGACCTCGGTTGGGGGGCCCACATGCTGGACAAGTGCATTCAAGGTTTATGGACTCAAGACCAGCTGCACCTACACATAAATCAAAAGGAAATACTGGCAGTAAAACTGGCAATTCAGGCATTCAGACCATTTCTTCGACAAGGTCAACTGTTGATAAGGACAGACAACACCACAGTTATGTAGTACATCAACAAACAGGGAGGCACACATTCGTACCCTCTATGCCGGATGGCAATGGACCTCTGGAATGTGGCCCTTAGCTACAACATTCAGCTACAAGCGATTTTTGTACCAGGAAAAGAAAACATTCTAGCAGACATAATAAGCAGAACTACCACGGATGCCCACAAATGGATGCTGCATCCGGACATCTTCAAAACCATTACAAGAAAATGGGGGCTCCCACAAATAGACTTATTTGCATCCCCACACAATCACCAACTAAACAAATTCTGCACAAGGACGTACCACCCACTTGCTTGGAAGGTGGACTCCCTATCTTTCAGCTGGAAAAACCTGACAGCATATGCATTTCCACCACTTCCTTTGATGCACAAGGTGCTATTGAAGATCAAAGAGGACCGTCCAAGGATCATTCTGATAGCTCCAGACTGGCCAAGACAACATTGGTACCCATTACTGAGGAGCATGTCTCGGGAACAAATATGGCCTCTACCCCTTGTTCCCTTGCTGTTAACACAGAACAACTACAACACCCTGCATCCAAACCTGAAAACACTGCAGCTGACTGCCTGGAACATTGCATAAGAACAAATAACCCAAATTTATCCCAAAGGGTTAAAGACATTATCTTGGAGGCTCGCAGACCCTCAACAAGAAAAAATTATTCAGCAAAATGGAAAAGATATTTCATTTGGAGTACTGCAAAAGGAGAAAATGTGTCACTGGTAAACATGGCCAACATCCTGGAATACTTGGCAGAGCTCTTCCACAAAGGCCTGTCCTATTCTTCCATCAAGATTCATGCATCAGCTATTTCAGCAGAATACTACGACTTGGATCCTCCAGTCTTCTCACATCCTCTGCTCAGGCAGTTTCTGAGAGGAATTAAAAATGTAAAACCACCTAGGAAGCCACCATTGCCAGCATGGGACTTGAACTTTGTGCTAGAAAAATTGACACTTCCTCCTTTCGAACCAGCAGCAACAGCAGAATTACAATACTTATCATGGAAAACTGCTTTCCTGTTGGCAATCACTTCAGCAAGAAGGGTATCTGAGCTACAGGCACTAATGGCAGTACAGCCCTTCCTGATCTTCCATCAAGATAGAGTATCCATGAGAACTAATCCTACTTTTATGCCTAAGGTGGTCTCCAGAGTATCTTTGAATCAGGCTATCCACCTACCTACATTCTTCCCCAACCCACAGAACAGGGGAGAAAGACAGTTGCATACCTTGGATGTGCATAGACAATTACGCTACTACCTGGACAGGACCAAGGGCAATAGGAAAACTGACCAGCTACTGGTAGCATATGCAACAGGAATGGAAGGAAAAGCAATTTCAAAACAGACAGTCTCTAAGTGGATAGGAAATTGCATTAGATTTTGTTACTCCTACCATGGAAAGAAAACTCCAGAAAACATCAGGCCTCACTCTACAAGGGCTACAGCCACTACCACAGCTTTTCTACGAGGAGTGGCTACCAAAGACATTTTAGAGGCTGCTACTTGGAGCTCCGTGCATACATTTGCCAAGCATTATAATTTACCTTTATACTCCAGATCCCGAGCAGGTTTTGCCACTGTTGTTTTGCAAGGGATCTTAACTACACCATAATTTTATTTCTCCTCCTCCCCCAGTTTGGCTATGGTATTCTACCCATTTGTAAGGACTGCAGATGCATCCTTGAAGGACATAGTACAGTTTTGTACCTACCATAAATGTAGATGTTCGATAGGAATGCATCTGCAGTCAGGATTACCCACCCTCCTTCCCTTCTGTGGTACTCCTAGGGTATTTGCCCATCTTGTAGCTAGCTGGGGGAATCTATTATGGTGTATTTGTTTGTATATATGTACATACATGCTTATTTTTTGTTTGCTTTCTACTATTTGGAATCATTTGCATTTATCCAAATTTAGCCTTCCTAGAGGGCACCTGGCATCTGGGGCAAGAAACACTGAGGAAAATGGCGTCGGCTGATGCCTTTATACCCGAATAACTGCAGCTATGACGTCGGGTGAAGTGCGACACCAGCTGAGGCCAGACCCAGACTTTGGAATCCGGCCGACCGAAGGGCTGCCTGACGACAGGACAACCCATTTGTAAGGACTGCAGATGCATTCCTATCGGACATCTACATTTATGGTAGGTACAAAACTGTACATGTTAAGTTGTCTATCTCGCCTTCATTCTTGCTGGATGGGTTCGGAGCCGACCTGGCTCCGACCGCCACTCTAAAAGCTCGAGAGTTGGTTCCACGGCTCGAGGCTCCTATATCCCACAATGCTAGGCGAGAGTTACCCCAGATCTCGTTTGCCGCTACAGCTCGAGGTTGGTTGCTTCTACGGTTCCTGGTGAGTGTTAGCTTTTCTTCAAAAGTTACTCTTTTTCCCCTTTAACTTAATTTCTTCCTAGATTAGTGTAGATCATAGAACTTTATCCCGACCCTAATTTTTCCGTTTCTTTACTAAAGAACCGTTGGTTCTTCCTTTGGGCCTTTGGCCTTCCCTTCCCTAGGAGTGTTTGTGTAGTTTACTTTAATTTTTTGTACTTAATTTTTAGTATTTCTACTAAAATTATTATTATTATTATTTGCTGACAGGGTATAACTTGTGTGTTTGGGTGTGTGTTTGTGTACACCTGTCAGTTAGGGAAATGTCAAAAGAAGCAAAGGTCTCAGTTCAAGAGTGTGATGCGTGCTGTCAGAAAATGTCTCTGACAGGCGCTCACACTTCTTGTGTCTATTGTCTGGGGCCTTTGCACCTGCAGGACCCCTGTGCTGTGTGCCATGGCTTCAGCCCCAGGGTCCTGCAGGAAAGAAAAAACAAGTTGATTCTGAGAGGCTTGTTGAAGCCAGAGGATTCCCTGTCAGTTTCAACAGGGAAGCCCTCTAAGGCATCGAGTCTTCGGCTCCGCTTCTGAGCCGAGACCTCAGGTTGTTCAACCTTGCCTTTATCGGCTCCGGCTGGAGCCGATAAGTCTCAGTCCACAGTTTCTGTGGCTTCCGGCTCCGGCGAGCCGAGGTTATCGAGTATCCGTGTGTGTCGGCTCCGACAAGACCTTGAGCCGACAACTAGAAAGAGGTCTAGGTCACCTTCTCTTGGCTCCGTTCATTCGGCTCCAGGATCTCCCCTGCTGTCTGAACGGGCCAAAGGTCTCATTCCTCTAGGTCATCGAGGCTGTCCGATCATGACCTTCAGAGAGTGGTGAGTCGACTACTTAAGTCCGAGGCACTAGCCCAGATGCTTCAGAGCCCGACTCATCAGTCGGTGCCTGCCCGGTCCATCAACTCTTTCCTCCTTGACTCTTTTGAGTTGGGCGGGTGATGTCGGAACCGAGACTGTGATTGCCGGCCGAGACAATTGTCTTCGGCTCCGTCCGGGCTCCGTTTTCTTCTTTGGAGGAATCTCGGCACGGACTTCCCTCGTCGGCTCCGGGGTGAGTGGCATCGGACCCTTGTCCGACCCCTCTCCCTCGGTGCTTCGGCTGGTGAGTTCGGCTCGACATCGACCTCGGAGCCATCACTGTCGGTGCCGAGGGGTTCTTAGCTCCCTCGGAGCGGGGACCTCTGGCTCTGCCTGACAGGGGTGCACTCGAGGTCATGCGGAGTGTGTTAGAGCCTGGCTCTACTCCACAGTCGGCTCCGTCAGCCCCTCCCTCTATGCTGCCTCAGGGTAAGTCGACTCACTCCCTCATCCCGGACCGCAGAGAGCCAGCTCCTCAGGAGCCACATGTGGGGATTTCATCCTCTTCCGAGGCCTCTCCTGATTTGGCAGAAGAGCCCCCTCGGAAGAGGAAGTGCAAGAGGAAGCACATTGACTCACCTGAGTCTATCACGTCGGACACAGATCTGGATGATTCTGAGGGTTCCCCCCGTTCCCTTTCTGAAGATGTCTCATTTGCAGACATTCTGGAGATCCTGAAATAGAGGGGAAATTGGCCAGACCTCAACCCTTCGGAGGACGAATCTGTGTATCTTGAGGCGTTTGGCTCTCGTCCTTCCACCTCCTGGGTGTCCCCGCCGTTCGACCCCCTCATGCAGGTGGTTGCTAAGAAGGCATGGACGGCTCCTGATTCAGTGGACCCCACTCCCAGGAGACCCTCTAAATTCATCACAGCTCCATCAGACAAGCAATTTTTAACAAAAGGAGTTTCTGTGGATGCTATGGTGGTAGCTGCTGCCACAAAGAAGGAACTGGCTGATCCTTCAGTGCCTGTCCATCCACCTAACAAGGAATCTAGGTCCATGGATAGGTACAGGAAGCGGATGTTCTCCTCAGCGACATTTACCATGCGTTCGCTGAATTACCTGTGCCATTTCACTCGTCTTCAAAGGGACTTGATCAAGCGAGTGAAATGTTAAAGGATCCTACAGCTGCGGGTTTCCAAGATAAAATGAACACGCAGCTGGCTACCCTTAATTCCATATCTAACTCCTCCATGCGCCTTCTCTCTTATGCGGCCGATGGAGCGAGCAGAGCCGCAGGGACAGGTGTAGCCTTACAGGCACGCCTGGATGCGCTATGCAATTTTGGACCCTTTCAAGGCGTCTTTCACGAACTCCCCTTTTGATGGATCATCTCTCTTTGGTCCTCAAGTGAAAGAAACCCTGACTAGGTGCGAGACTGATGGCAAGACCCTTTCTGCCGTCGGAGTCCATTTTCGACTCCTTCTAGGCCTTACCCCAAAGGCCAGAAGGGTGGGAAGATGTGGTTCCGTAAACAATCTCAAGGGACTTCGCCTGGACAGAGTCGTTCCTACCAGAGGCAGAGGTGGGAATAACAATGGTAGGCCGCCCTAGGGGCAGGGGTCCAGAACCAGGGCAATCGGGAAGCCTTTCCTGACAAGCCCTTTCAGCATCCCTGAGGTGTTGCCCGACTGCCCATCTTGGAGGCAGTCGGGGAAGATTGTCACTGTACCCAGAAGCCTGGCTATCCTGACTCAAGACAAATGGAGTACGGTCCATCATTTCCGAAGGCTATTCTATCCCCTTTCTTCGTTTTCCAAATCAGTCAAAAAATCCCTTCCAGATGTTCCAACGCTCAAAGGGATTTAGCAGCTTTGGAAATTTCAAAACTGCTTGCAAAAGAGCAATTCAGTCAGTGCCAGCAGACCAACAAGGATCCGAATCTACTCAAGGTTCTTTTTAGTTCCAAAGAAAACAGGGGACTGGAGACCGATTTTGGATCTCAGTGTCTTGAACAAATCAGTCAAGAAAACAAGATTTGATGGTCACGCTGCAATCCATTCTTCCCCTTTTGGGCAAAGGAAACTGGATGTGCTCTATAGACCTTCGGGATGCGTACTATCACATAAAATGAACAGGCGGCTCCAGAAGATTCCTCCGCTTCAGGCTGGGAACCAGTCATTTTCAGTTCAGGGCCCTGCCCTTTGGTCTCACCACTGCCCCGGTGTTTACCAAATGCATGGCAGTGGTAGCTTCTCACCTGAGACGACAAGGATTCCAGGTGTTTCCATATTTGGACGACTGGCTTCTCACAGCTCCCACCAAGCATCTCCTTCTGATGGCCAGAGATTATACTTTTGGCGTTTGTCAAAACTGGGTATTTCAATAAATTGCGAAAAGTCTGTTTTGTCGCCTTGTCGTACTATTACCTACATAGGCGCAAATTTAGATACTATAAACATGTCTGCAAGGCTAGCGAACCAAAGGATATCAGACATTCACAAATTGGTGTCACTTCTTCTCAACAACAACAGAGTCAAAGCCAGGTTAGTTCTAAAGGTGTTGGGAATCATGGCAGCGGCCATACCTCTCCTTCCATTGGCCAGATACCACATGCGGATCCTTCAGTGGATGCTTTTTACCCAATGGTCATACCAGGAACTTCCAATGTCTCACACCATTATGATCAAAAGCATGCAAAAGCATCTCATGTGGTGGATGTCTTCCCCAGCTCCTGTCGGAAGACCATTTGTTCCACCTCCTCCGGTTGCTACTCTGACAGCGGATGCCTCCCTGATCGGGTGGGGGGGGCATTATCAGGGCAGGACAGTCCAGGGCACATGGCAACCAAGAATGCCACTTGCACATAAATGTTCTGGAGATGAGAGCAGTGCTTTTAGCGTTGCAAGCCCTTCAAGACTCTCTTCCCTTGGGAGCGATTGCAATCCAGACAGACAATATGTCTGTAGTGTGGTACATCAACAAACAAGGCGGAACCAGATCATACCCCTGTGTTAGAAGCACTCAGACTGTGGCAATGGGCGATTTCTTCTCAGCGTTTTCTGATAGCAACGCACATCCCGGGAAGTCCAATCACATTGCGGACAAGTTGAGCAGAGCTATACTCATGCCTCACAGTGGTCTCTGAAAGACTCTGTAGTGAGAAATCTTTCTCAAGTGGGGTCAGCCTTGCTGCGATCTTTTGCTACTCCCAAAACAGCAAGTGCAGAGAATATTTCACTCTATTCCCTTTACCAGGCCAACCCAGCAGGGACGCTCTAGTCCAAGTTTGGCCCGGGGACTTCTGTATGCATTTCCTCCTTTCCCACTGATCTCTCAAGTAATACAGAAAGCTATCGCTCAGAAGGCCTCATTGATCCTCATTGCTCCTTACTGGCCTCGACAAGTGTGGTTCCCCTTTCTACATCGATTTCTTTTGGAGCGACCGTGGAATCTGGACCTAGTTCCAGATCTTTTGATCCACCAGTCGGGTCAGTTTCATCAGCTCCCTCCCTCTCTGAACCTCACTGCTTGGTTCCTCCAGTTCCAACCGTAGCCAGGCTTCCTCAATTATCTCACTCTGTTAGAGATATATTGATAGCTTCCCATAAATCTTCCACTCGAAGATTTATTTGAGTAAGTGGAAACGCTTCTCATCTTGGGCACAAGGAAAGGACATAGATCCTTTCACTGCTTCCATCCAACGTCCTTGATTTTCTAGCTGAACTCTTCCATGCAGGTTCATCTCCATCTACTCTTAAGGTTCAATTGGCAGCTATTTCTAATTTCCATGTGGGCATTTCGGAATCTGCCCTAATGTCCCACAAACTTTGCAAAGCCTTTTTGAAAGGAGTTTTTCTTCTCAGACCTCCTATAAGAAATCCTCCTTCTCCTTGGGACCTAAATTTAGTTCTTGCTTCTTTGATTCTTTCCCCTTTCGAACCTGCTGCTTCATGTTCCTTGAAATTATTATCATGGAAAACTCTCTTTCTGGTGGCTATCACATCAGCTAGAAGAATTTCAGAACTTCAAGCACTCAGTTGTCATTCTCCTTATCTTGTGTTCCATAAGGACAGAGTTTCCTTACGAACTAACCCGTCCTTTTTTCCTAAGGTGGTTTCAACATCAAATATAAATCAAACCATTGACCTTCCTGTCTTTTTCCCAGAGTATTCAAATAGGTCTGAACAAAAATTACACTGCCTGGATGTTCATCGTCAATTAAGGTACTACTTGGATAGGACGAAACAATTCAGAAAATCTGATCAACTGTTTGTCTCCTATGCGGAAAGCAGAAAGGGACTTTCAGTTTCAAAGGTATCATTATCCAGATGGCTAACATCTTTGATTTCCCTGGTATATGAAATTAGACAACAAAAATTGCCTAATAAACCTAAAGCCCATTCCACCAGAGCTTTGGCTACTTCTTTAGCCTTCCAAGACAGACTGCCTATTGACACCATTTGTGCAGCGACTACTTGGGCTACTCCTCACACTTTTATTTCTCATTATAAGTTGGATTTAGCTTCTAGGCATAGAGCTAAATTTGGTTCCACTGTTCTCAGGAGTCTGTTCCGTTAGGCCACCGGGACAAGGTGCTAGGGGCGGTCCCATCCAGCAAGAATGAAGTGAGATAGACAACTTAACATATAGAAGTTATGTTCTTACCATAGCGTTCCATGTTAGTTGTCTTCTTCTCGCCTTCTTCTTCCACCCTCCTTCCCCCTGGCCCAACAGACCTAGAGGAGTTGTGATCGTGACCTCTCTTTCTACCACCTCTTTCTTAGTCATATGCTATTATGCATATTTCTTGGTTCAGGATGTAGGTCACCCTTTTTCTTCCTGTTGTTAGAGGTGGATTCTGTTTTTACAGTTATACTGTTATTGTTATAAGCTGGGGTTAGCTTACAAACGAGATCTGAGGTAACTCTCGCCTAGCATTGTGGGATATAAGGGGAGCCTCGAGCCGGTGGAACCAACTCTCGAGCTTTTAGAGTGGCAGTCGGGCCGAGGTCGGCTCGAACCCATCCAGCAAGAAGAAGGCGAGAAGAAGACAACTAACATGGAACGTTATGGTAAGAGCATAACTTCTATTTTCCTCAGACCCCCTCTCAAGGCACCATGCCTAAAAAACAGATGCTTAAAATGGCTGAGGATTTGATTACTCTTATCAAGGGTTCTCAACCCCCCTCTGACAAAAGGCCCAGACTAGAGGAAGACTACCCTTCCTCAGATCAAGCTTCCATTACCTCAGAACTATCTGATGACCAGGATAATGCCTATTCTCCATTCGAAGACTCTGATGCAGAGGAGTCTATTCCCTCGGTCTCCCCTCCTGAGGACTTCTCTTTTGGGGAAACCCTGCATACACTGAGGGAACACTTTCACTGGGAAGGCCAAGATTACTCAGATTCCAAGAAAAGGCTCAGGGAATTTCTTCTGCTCCCCCAGCATAGGCCTCTGACTATCCCTCCTGTTTTAGATATATTGGATGATGTGTACACAGAAGCCAGCCTTAATCCAGATTCTTTGCCTCCAGCTCCTGTTAAACCAGTCAGGTATTACCGGGTTCCTGATTCTCACCAGTTCCTATATAAAAGCCATACTGCTGACCCAGAAACAATTTCACAGGGTCCCAAGGGAATTAAGGCCTGTACTGCTAAAAACCCATTACCTTCAGAGAGAGATTCCAGAGCTTTAGAAAGGTGGGGCCACTTTAACCATGAGGGCATTAAACTGTCAGTTCCATATGTTAAAGTATCAACAGTTTTTGATATCTCAGCTGAAAAGCAAGATGACATAACCAGACCAACCAGATTTAAAAGAGTTGCAGGATTTGTTGCATGGTGCAGAGCAAGTGGGTAAACATACCTTGAAGTGTGGTTTTGATGCTTTAGAGGCCTCATGTAGAGCTGCTGTTACGGGTTCTGTTATACGTAGGCATGCTTGGCTCAAAGAGCAAACCTTACCAGATCATGTCAAAGCTAAATTATTAGATGCACCTCTTCAAAAAGATGTATTGTTTGGTGTTAAAGCTGAGGAGGTGCTAAAGAAAATGGAGGAAAAAGCGAAATCAACGCAAACAGTGAAAGATTTCATGCAGGTACAGCCTCCACGTTTCAGCAGAAACTGGCCTTCAAAAAATTGGTCCTTTCCAGCCACGGACAGACCTCAAAGGGGCAGATACAGGCGCCCAAGGGGTAGAGGGCAACCTCAAGGATCTTTCAGAGCCAGACAGTGGCAAGCACCAACCCCAAGAGGTGGAGAAGATAGATCACATTCTTTTAGAAAACAGACACAATGACTTCCCCCTACACCTGCCAAGCAAAACTTTAATGGCAGCACCTTTGGGCGGAAAACTGGCATTATTCTCAAAAAATTGGCATATTGTTACAAAAGACAAATGGATTCTGGACAGTATAGACAGAGGCTACAGGTTCCACTTTCACACCCTTCCAAAAATGAGAGGCATGCCAAACCTGCCACAACATCAAAGGGCAGAGGCACAAAAACAAGTTTCAGCTCTCATGGACATGAAAGCAATTCAAGAGGTACCTGCAAAAGAACAAGGTCAAGGGTTTTATTCCAGACTATTCCTGGTACCAAGGAAAAACAAAGATTGGAGACCTATCTTAGACCTATCCATCCTAAACACATATCTACAGGTGCCAAAATTCAAGATGCTTACATTACAGCAGCTTCTTCCCATGCTGGGCAAGGAGTCTCGGCTGGTAACATTGGACCTCAAGGAGGCATACCTGCATGTCCCTATCAGACAAGATTGCAGAAGATACCTCAGATTTCTTGCAGGTTCAACCCATTACCAATTCTCTGCATTGCCCTTTGGCTTATCTACTGCGCCCAGAGTGTTTACGAAATGCCTGGCATCAGTAATCGCCTTCTGCAGACTACAAGGGATACAAATCTACCCATATCTGGACGACTGCCTGATCCAAGCGGACAGCAAGGACATACTACTGCAGCACCTGGCGTTTGTAATAAAACTGCTGAACTTCCTGGGATACACAGTCAACAAAAGGAAATCAAAACTAATACCCTCTCAACAAATAATTTTCCTGGGTGCCAGCTTGGATACAACCACCCAGATGGCCTACCTCACGCCAGACAAGCAAGGGCAATTGTCTCAATACTTCAAAAAAATGGCAACTTACACCAGGCTAACTGCAAGGAAAGTCCTACAGGCTCTGGGATTCATGGCATCTTGCATCCTACTAATCCCATGTGCAAAGCTGCATATGAGGAAACTTCAATGGTACCTGAAAAACTTATGGTCTCAACACAGCCACAGCTTGGAAGCAATTATACCACTCATTCCATGCCTTCAAAAGGAATTTTTGTGGTGGGCTCAAGCTTGCCAAAGAAACACAGGTCTTCCATTCTATGTACCTCAAGTAACTCAAATCATCACTACAGACGCCTCAGACTACGCCTGGGGAGCACACATGACAGATCAGTGCATTCAGGCAAAATGGACCCGAAAAGAGAAGCACCTTCACATCAACCAAAAGGAAATGCTAGCCATGCAAAAGGCTATTTTGACCTTCAAAGACCTAATACATCCAGGCCAGCTATTGATAAGGACAGACAACACCACAGTGATATGGTGCATAAACAAACGGGGGGGAACTCATTCATACCCCCTGTGCAGGCAAGCCATGACCCTATGGAACTCAGCACTGGAACTGCAAATTCAACTACAGGCACAATTCCTGCCAGGGAAGGAAAACACACTAGCAGACAACCTAAGCAGAAATATGACAGATCCACACGAATGGAAGTTGCATCCTCAAGTTTTCACAAAGATAACTCAGGCGTGGGGACAGCCAGACATAGATCTCTTTGCTACCCACAGAAATTGCCAGTTGAAAAAATTGTGTTCAAGGACCTACCATCCACAGGCCTGGACGCACTTTCCTTCAATTGGGCAACATTGACGGTCTATGCCTTCCCACTTCTTCCTCTGCTGCCCAAAGTTCTATTAAAAGCCAGAGCAGAGAGGCCGAAAATGATTCTCATTGCTCCAGACTTGCCAAGACAACACTGGTATCCGCTCCTGAGGAGCCTGACAACATTCCCCACCATGGATCCTACCTCTAGTCCCTCTTCTGCTGTCCCAGCACAACTACAAAACCCTTCACAGCAATCTCAAAACTCTAAATCTAGCTGCATGGAGAATTCCTTGATTTCCCAACAGTTTCTCCTCTCCAAGGAGGTGCAGGATGTCATCTTGGAGGCCAGAAGACCTTCTACTAGAAGGCCTACTCCGCCAAATGGAAACGATTTTGTGCCTGGAATCAAGAAAAGGGACAGAATCCTTGGGTAATAAATATACCTCAAATTTTACAGTACCTAGCTGAGATGTTAAACAATGGACTTTCCTTCTCCTCCATCAAGATCCACGCTTCAGCCATTTCTGCACAATACAACACAGATCCTCCTTTATTCTCTCACCCTCTCTTAAGGCAGTTCCTCAGAGGGGCAAAGAATATAAAACCCCCAAGCCCCAAGGAAAACACCAGTCCCTGCTTGGGACCTCAACTTCGTATTGGAAAAGCTGACCCTTCCTCCCTTCGAGCCAGCTTCTTCAACAGAGTTACAGTACTTGTCATGGAAAACGGCCTTTCTTCCGGCTATCACCTCAGCACGCAGGGTTTCGGAGCTACAGGCCCTCATGGCTGTGCGACCATTCATCATTTTCCATCAGGGCAGAGTTTCCTTACGAACCAACCCTACCTTTATGCCAAAGGTAGTATCCAGTGTAGCTTTGAATCAGACTATCCACTTACCTACCTTTTATCCTAATCCACAAAACAAAGGGGAAAGACTACTACATTCCTTGGACATTCACAGACAACTTTGTTACTATTTGGACAGAACAAAGCCATTCAGGAAATCTGAGCAACTCTTTGTGTCCTATGCTGCAGGTGCTCAGGGAAAGGCTATTTCCAAACAGACAATTTAAAAATGGATAGCCCACTGCATACGCTTTTGTTACTCTTTTCATGGAAAAACTGTGCCTGCATGCATCAGATCCCACTCCACCAGAGCCACAGCTACCTCTGCAGCCTTCCTCAGGGGGGTCCCTACCAAGGACATTTTGGAAGCAGCCACCTGGAGTTCAGTGCACACTTTCTCCAAGCACCATCACCTCCCACTATACTCAAAATCTAGAGCGGGCTTTGCCACAGCAGTCCTGCAGGGCTTCCTAGCCCCTCCTAGTTCCACTTAGTGCCTACCACCCTTACTTAGCTTTGGGATTCTACCCATCTGTTATGACTGCAGCTGTATGCACGATGAACATAGTACAATTTTGTACATACCATAAATGTAGATGTTTGAGTGCTCATACAGCTGCAGTCCAGGTTTCCCTCCCTCCATCCCCTCTTAGGACAGGCCTTATGAATAACACTTTTCATATAACCTTTTTGGGGTATTCTTTTATGGTGTATTTGCTTGCAACTACTGTTTTTGATTTATCAACATTGCATCTTTGCATAACATTATGTTTGCCTTCCTTCTGGGGACACCTGACATCTGGGGCAAGAAAAACTGAAGAAAATGGCGTCGGCTGCCTCTTTTATACCCCTGCCACACTGACGTCAGGGAAGAAGCGACGACAACCAACGCCGGACCTAGACTTTGGAATTCAGCCGACCGAGGACCCGCCCGACGGCAGGATAACCCATCTGTTATGACTGCAGCTGTATGAGCACTCGAACATCTACATTTATGGTAGGTACAAAACTGTACTTCACCACTCCCACAAGAGGGGAAACCTACTGGACCTGGTCATCACCAACAATGGGGTCTCTATGTTCCACACCAGAGGTATACCCGTCATTGGTAAGATCAGACCATAAACAAATCTCACTGGACATCCATATTCCGTCCCCACCCCTAGCCAAGGAAACCACGGTGAAGAACTTCTCAAAAGCAAACTTCACACTTCTCAAAACTGAGGTGGAATCCTTCAAAGCCCCCGGGCCAGTGGACAATACGGCCCAAAATGCAGAATCCTTTACAAAAGCATTCTGTGGACACCTACAGGAATGCATGGAGCATGCTATCCCAAATAAAACCAAGACTGACTCACTCCAAAGACAGGAGACCTGTCTGGTGGACCCCGGCCATAAATAAGCTATACAACAGAAGGAGAAAGCTACTACATGACAGAGCAAAATCACAAAAAGGGAAGGCGTCACTGATCAGTACTAGCAAGAAACTACGATCCCTCATAAAATCTTCTAAGGCCAGCTTTGAAAGAAAAATTGCACAAGACACTAAAGATAAATCACAAGGCCTTCTTTAGTTATGTCAGAAACCTGGGAGGCAACTCCCAGATATGCTCTGAGTTAGTGCAAAATGACAAAAAATTCACTGAAC
Organism: Protopterus annectens; assembly: GCF_019279795.1. Classification (NCBI taxonomy): domain Eukaryota; kingdom Metazoa; phylum Chordata; order Ceratodontiformes; family Protopteridae; genus Protopterus; species Protopterus annectens. The sequence continues at coordinate 1,462,462,576 of NC_056726.1, forward strand.
CCACAGACATTGCCAACATCCTGGCAGAAAGGTTCAGTGCAAACTTCTCCCCCCCCAAAAGAGCAAATGTCTATCCCAACAGAGTGTAGCCTTCCTGAGATCACAGATGCACAGGTGAGAGCTGCCCTCTCCAAAGCTAAAAACACAGCATCAGTGGGACCAGACGGTGTCCCGGGCTGCGTCTTACACGAGCTCCAAGAAGAACTGAACCCTCGTATAAAGTCACTGTTCAATCTCAGCCTTATTACAGGGTATGTTCCCAAGGAATGGCATACAGCAACGGTGGTGCCACAACAGACCCCGGAAACTATCGCCCTATAAGCCTGACTAACCTGGTCTGCAAAGCTATGGAACGTATCATCATGGAAGTCATAAACACAGACATTGGGAACCTCCAGACACTGGATCCTACCCAATTCGGCTTTGTTAAGGGCAGATCTTGCCTCTTGAACCTGGTTGACTTCTTTGAAACAGTTACCAAAGCCATAGATGAAGGGAAGGTAGTCCACACAGCCTACCTAGACCTCGCAAAGGCCTTTGATACAATACCCCACTCGGGCATCATAAATAAGCTCACCAGCTTAAATGTCAACCCCTATGTCACAAGATGGGTTGCAAACTGGCTCAGGGATAGAACCCACATGGTCAGAATAGCAGGTGCCATGTCAGACTCTAAACCAGTTACAAGTGGTGTCCCACAAGGCTCAGTCCTGGGACCTCTCTTGTTCGGTATATATTTCTCCGAGGTACAGGCTAACACGGGTGGACTATGGCTGACCAAGTTCGCAGATGACTGCAAACTGGGTGCTATCATCGACTCTCCGACTGACACAAGCATCCTCCAAAAGGGTCTCTCAGAGATGGATAACTGGTGCCATGGCCTAAAGCTAAATGCCAAAAAGTGCATAGTCATCCCCTTTGGAAAAAACAAAGTGCCCACAAATTACCACATAGGTGGTAATCCATTAAGTACGGAAGAATTAGGGACTTGGGGAACCAAGTAGATAGCAATCTCTCCTTTGACAATCACATTGCCAAAGTGGTTAGAAAGACCTTCTATATAGCCCACCTTATCATGAAAGGGTTCACATCTAGATCAAGAGAGGTCATTGTGCCCCTCTACTCATCACTTATCAGGCCCATAATTGAGTACAATGCCCTGTTTGGGATGTACCTTACCCGACACCTTCAGCAACTGGAAAGACCCCAAAAGTATCTCACCAAGAGAATCAAGGGGCTCAAACAGATGCCCTATGCAGTTCAGCTAGAGAAACTCCAGCTCTACTCAGTTGCGTACCGCCTACTCAGAGGCGATCTGTGTCTGACGTATAAAGCCATGTCCAACCCAGAATTAATGGACATGCTTCACCTCAGAAACTCTAAATCCCTTAGAGCTACATGCTCCAGGGACCTGAACCTCAGCACAGAAATAAATAGGACATGCTGGAGGGACAGATTCATATCCCAGAGGCTCCCCTCACTCTGGAACAAAATCCCAATCCATGTCAGGCAGAGCTCCCCACTGACCCTCTTCAAGAGAAATCTTGACGAATGGATGGGAGATCGTAAGTTTACCCCTGGGATCTCTTCTGTGTCGCTGCTTGACAGAGGTACAGTAAACAAACCTTAAAAGGGCTACCTTCTGTGACCTACTATACAGAGGCACAGTCAACTAATCTAAAAGGGTGGCGAAAGCCAAACATACTCTGGCTAGGCTTATAAATGCCTTAGGGCAGATAGCCTAGTATCAACCTATGAACCTATAAAAAGAGGCTTAGGGAATTCTTACTCCTTCCTCAACACAGGCCTGTAGCTATCCCGCCTGTTCTGGACATTGTAGATTATGCTTCCCCAGACACTTTACCTCCAGCTCCCAGAAAACCTGACAGGTATTACAGAGTACCTGAATCTCACAAGTTCCTCTTCAAGAATCTTACTGCAGATCCATTTCTCGAAGACTAAAAGGCATTAAAGCTACTGCTGCCAAAAATCCTACCCCTTCTGATACAGATTCTAATGAGCTTGGACAGATGGGGTAAGAAGGTGTACACTTCTGCTACTTTGGCCATTAGGGCTTTAAATTGCCAGTTTTATATGTTAAAGTACCAGCAGCATATTGTGAGACTACTTAAACAGAAAATGATGTTGATTCCTGACTGTGCTGAACACAAAGAATTACAGGATTTAATGCATTCTGCAGAACAAGTTGGTAAACATACTTTGCAATGTGGTTTTGACTCTTTAGAAGCATCTTGCAGGGCTGTTGTCACTGGGTCTGTACTTAGAAGGCATGCTTGGCTTAAGAAGCAAAACTTGCCAGATCATGTTAAAGCTAAATTACTGGATGCTCCCTTAAACCAAGACCACTTGTTTGGCAACAAAGCAGAAGTCGTCCTCAAAAGGATGGAGGAAAAAGCTAAATTTATGCAAACTGTTAAAGATTTTCCTACAAGTACAGCCTACCAGATTTAGTAGGCATTGGCCTTCAAAGAATTGGTCCTTTCCAGTCTCTTCCAGGACTTCTCAGTCCAAACCCAGGAGCAGAAGACCACCTAGGTTACAGTCTCTGGCTATGCAGAGTCCTAAGCAGTGAGGGGCTCCCACTTCCAAAGCAGGAAGTAGTAAGCCACCCTCCTACTGAAAAATGGCACAATAATGACTTGATCTTAACCCTTCCAAGCCCTGCTCAACTGCCTGCTCCCTTAGGAGGAAAGCTCGCCCTGCATGCAAAAAACTGGGAACTCATTACCCAGGACAAATGGGTTTTGAATATAGTTTCCCAAGGATACAGATTCCACTTCCACACCCTACCAACCCCAAACGATTGGCCAGACCTACCCCCAAGTCAGTGGCCGGAGGCCCAACAGCAGGTGTTCTCCCTTCTAAGTATCAGGGCTATTCAACTTGTCCCAGCAGAACAAAGGGGACACTGTTTTTGTTCAAGACTTTTCCTGGTACCCAGAAAAGACAGCTCCTGGCGTCCTGTCCTGGACCTCTCTATTCTAAACACCTTTCTGGTAATCCCAAAATTCAAAATGCTAACACTTCAACAGCTGCTTCCTGTGCTAGGCAAAGATGCCTGGTTTGGCAACCTTAGACTTAAAGGAAGCTTACCTGCACATTCCAATAAGGGAATCTTGCAAGAAATACCTACACTTTAGGGCAGGCTCCATGCACTATCAGTTCTCTGCACTTCCCTTTGGCTTATCTACTGCGTCCATGGTATTCACAAAGTGTCTAGCACCAGCCATTGCATTTTGCAGGCAGAGAAATATTCAGATATACCCATACTTGGACGATTGTCTGATTCAGGCAGAAAGCCAGGACTTGCTATTAAAACATCTGGCATTTGTAAAGAAACTTCTAACCTCACTGGGGTACACCATAAACGAAAATAAATCTCACTTGTATTCCTGGGAGCAAGCTTGATCACAACTTCCCAGATGGCTTTCCTCACGGCAGAGAAACAAGTTTGACAACCTTCTTCAAACTGTTGGCCACAAAGCCCCAGCTGTCTGCAAGCCCTGGGGTTCATTACCTCTTGCATTCTACTAATTCCATATGCAAGACTGCATATGAGGAAACTACAATGGTATCTAAAAAGCCTATGGTGTCAACACTCTCAGGACCTGGAATCAATGCTTCCTATCATTCCTTGTATAAAGACAGAGTTCCTTTGGTGGACAGAGGCCTGCTACCACAACAAGGGGCTCCCTTTCACTCTAGCCCTTGCCGCCCAGACCCTAACAACAGACGCATCAGACTATGCATGGGGGGCTCACTTGGCAGGGCAGTGCATTCAGGGCAAATGGAACCCAAGACAGATGCATCTGCATATCAACCAAAAAGAAATGTTAGCTGTACAGAATTCCATGACAGCCTTCAAAGACCGCATTCTTCCAGGACAACTGTTGGTAAAGACAGAACACCACAGTTATGTGGTACATAAACATGCGGGGGGAACCCACTCGTACCCTCTCTGCAGACTAGCCATGACTCTGTGGAACACAGCCTTGAGCTACCAAGTACGCCTACAGGCTCAGTTCCTACCAGGCAAGCTAAATTCACTGGCAGACGACCTAAGCATAAATCTCATGGACCCACACGAATGGAAACTGGAACCAAAAATATTCAGCCAGTTGAGGAACAAATGGGGGACTCCAGTGGTAGACCTGTTTGTCTCACCTCAGAACTACCAATTGGACAAATTCTGCACAAGGACTTCCCACAGTCAAGCTTGGAAAGTGGATGCCCTGTCCTTTACCTGGGAAAGCCTCTCGGTCTATGCCTTTCCCCCTCTGCCTCTCCCCTCGAAGGTTCTGCAAAAGATCAAACAGGACAAGCCAAGGACAATACTGATTGCACCAAACTGGCCACGCCAGCACTGGTACCCCTTCTTGCGCAGTATGACACTGCTGGAACCATGGCACCTGCCTCAGACCCCTGTCCCTGCTGTCCCAGCATGCTGGCCAGATTCTGCACCCTCAGCTTCAAACCCTGAACCTTGCAGCATGGCTAATTCCTTGAGCTCTCCAATAGCATCCCTCAGTAAGCAGGTGCTAGATGCCATTCTGGAGGCAAGGAGACCTAGTACTAGAAAATCCTATGCTGATAAGTGGAAAAGATACTGTTCATGGAGCCAGACTCAGGGGGATGGGCACAACAGTGCCCAGCTTACCTCATATTCTACCGTACTTAACAGAAATGCTCCACAAGGGCCTATCCTTCTCATCAGATTTCATGCCTCTGCCATTTCAGCACATTATAATACTGAGCCACCCCTCTTCTCTCACCCCCCTGCTGAAGCAATTCCTTAGAAAGCAAAAAAATTAAGACCCTCCAGGAGAGCCCCTACTCCAGCCTGGGACCTTAACTTTGTATTGGAAAAGCTCACTGTCCCTCCCTTTGAGCCAGCTGCAACTGCAGAGTTGAAATTCCTTTCCTGGAAAACAGCCTTCCTTCTAGCCATCACTTCAGCAAGAAGAGTGTCAGAATTATAGGACCTCATGGCAAGGGAACCCTTCATTATCTTCCATGCAGACAGGGTTTCCCTCGGGACTAATCCTTCCTTTATGCCCAACGTGGTGTCTAGTGTGGTCTTAAATCAGTCCATTCATTTGCCATTTTTTTTCCCTAATCCACAAAACAAAGGAGAACGAATAATGCACTTTCTGGATGTGCACAGACAACTTAGATTTTATTTGGACAGGACTAAGCCTCTCAGAAAATCTGAACAGCTGCTAGTTGGCTTTGCTGCAGGGGCAGAGAGGAAGGCCATTTCAAAGCAAACCATTTCTAAATGGATAGCCCATTGCATTTATTTTTGCTACAAGCACCATGGAAAGTCTACCCCACAGTGGATAACATCACATTCCACCAGGGCTGCATCTACCTCTGCAGCCTTTCTCAGAGGAGTCCCCACCAGGGCATCCTAGAAGCTGCTACCTGGAGCTCTGTACATACCTTCACCAAGCATTACCACATGCCTATTTTTTTCTACATCCAGAGCTGGTTTTGCCACTGCAGTCTTGCAGGGCTTAATAGCTGGCCCTAATGCTCTTTAACTTGTTCCTCCCTTCCTTAGCTTTGGGAATCAACCCAAATGTGATGACTGCAGCAGTGAAACACGAAGAACATAGTACAGTTGTGTACACTTACCATAAATGTAGATGTTAGAGTGTATTCACTGTTGCAGTCCTGGTTACCCTCCCTCCAGCCCCCTGATTTCTCTTGGCTCTACCTTTCCCTTCTTGTTTGGTGTATTTAAGTTTTCTGGTGTATTTGCTTTTTGATGGAGGTGTACCATAACATATAATTGCTTCCCATTGTGGGGGCACCTGACGTCTGGGGCAAGAAAAACTGATTTAATGGCATCGGATGCATGTTTTATACCTCTGACGACCTGACGTCATGGAAGAAGAGACCGCATCCAACGCAAGAATCCAAGACTCTGGTATTCAGGCCGGCTGAGGGCTACCTGCAGGCAGATAACCCAAATTTGATGACTGCAACAGTGAATACACTCGAACATCTACATTTATGGTAAGTGTACACAACTGTACTTTTTTCTTTCCTGTAGTCAGGAATATTACTTTATGCCTTCCTTTGACATCCAGGATAATTTTGAATATTCAGAAGGACCATCCAAAGATCATTGTGGTATCCCCTGCCCCTCTTTTGGCCCAGGCAACATTAGATGTTAAGTTGTCTTTCTCGCCTATATTTTTGCTGGTTGGGTTCGGAGCCGATCCTCGGCTCCGACTCGGCCATCTTCTAAAGCTCGAGAGCCACAAACTGGCTCGAGGCCTCCCCATATCCCATGATGCTTGGCGCTAGATACCCAGATCTCATTTGCCACTTCTGCTGCGAGGTTGCTCTACTGGCTCAGGTCATATAAAACTTCTGTATTGTCTTTTTTCTGTCACAATTTAGTAAATATCTAGAGTAGAATTATCGTTTAGTTATTTCCCTTATATTGTATAAGTTTTTGTAGCTGAATCCTTGTCCTTTCTCTTCCAAAACTCGTTTTACTTAGAGAGTCCCCCCCCCCTTCTACTTCTCCCTTTTTCCAATATGTCCAAGGATCCTAAGCCGTCCGGATTCAAGAAGTGTGACTCATGCTGTCAGAAGATGTCTCTGACAGATGGTCACACTTCTTATGTTTATTGTCTGGGCACCATGCACCTACAGGACTCTTGCTCCATTTGCCATGCGTTCAGTCCAAGAGTCCTGCAGGAGCGCAAAAATAAATTGATCCTTAGAGGTTTACTTAAACCTCAAGATTCACCGGCTAAGGCTCAGCCTGTGAAATCTTCCAGGGCACCTAAACCATCGGCTCCCAGTTCAGAGCCATCGTTGGGTGAATCTGTACTTTCCATTTCGGCTCCGGCTGGCACCGATGCTCCTCCCTCCCAGTCAGCTCCGGTATGCTCTTCGGAGCCTTCTGAGAGTCGAAAAAGGTCCAGGTCTCCCTCTCTGGAGTCTATACGCTCGGCTCCGAGATCACCTCTGCACCAATTGGAGCGTAGTCATCGCTCATCCCACTCTTCTTGGTCCTCAAGACTTTCAGACCATGACTTGGAAAGAGTGGTCAGCAGACTGCTAAAATTGCAGGCCCTGGCTGAAATGTCCAGCCCCCCTCACCAGGGTCGGCTCCATCCACGTCTGCAGATATTCCTCCTCCGACTCACCCTTTGAGCTTGGAGCTCCGGAGTTCATGGGGGTTCGAGTCGTGTAACCGTCGGCTCCGATACCTGCTCCTTCGGTTCTGTCGTCGGCTCCGATCACTTCCATGGTTCCGTCCTTGGAGGGATCGGGTGCCGGGACTCCCTTGTTGGCTCCGAGGAGGCGAGTGGCATCGGACCCTTGTCTGACCCCGCTCTCCCCCTTGGAGCCTCTGCTCAGGTGAGTTCGGCTCCCACATCGGCCTCAGAGCCTTTCCCCCTCTGTGCGGAGGGGAATTCTGATTTCTTCTGAACCGGATCCCCCTCTCCGTTCCGATCGGGATGCCTTTGAGGTGATGAGGAATGTTCTGGCCCCTGAGCCAGTGCCACGATAGAACCCCTCGGCTCCTCTCCCTATGGTGCCTGCGTCAGCCTCTGCCTCTCTTCCAGACCCCAAGCGTGGGGATCCAGCGCCCCAGGACACCTCTTTGGGTATATCTTCCTCTTCCGAGGCCTACCCTGATCATTCAGAGGAACCCTTCCAAGGATGAGTAGGTATTCCTGGACACGTTTGGATCCCGACCTTCCACCTCATGGATGTCTCCACCTTTCGACCCACTGATGTCTGTGGTGGCTCGGAAGGCGTGGTCAGCTCCTGACACAGTGGAACCGACTCCACAAAGACCAGCAAAATTCATTACTGCACCACAGGACAAGAAATTTTTGACAAAAGGTGTCCCCGTTGATGCCATGGTGGTAGCGGCGGCTACGAAGAAGGAGTTGGCTGAAACTTCTTCATCTGTCCATCCCCCTAACAAGGAGTCTAGGACGATGGACAGATATGGGAAGCGGATGTTTTCTTCAGCGACTTTTACCATAAAGTCTCTGAATTACTTGTGCCACTTTATCCGTCTACAGAGGGATCTCCTTAAAGAGCTTGGAGATGCCCTTCAAGATCCATCAGCTGAGGGGGCCCAGGCCAAGGTTGCCTCCCAGCTGGCGACTCTTAATTCAGTGGTTAACTCCTCCATGAGGCTCATTTCTTATGCAGCCGATGGGGCGAGTAGAGCCGCAGGCACAGACGTCGCTCTGAGGAGACACGCTTGGATGCGGCTTTGTAACTTTGCGGAACCTTTCAGAGCATCTTTCACCAACACCCCCTTTGGTTCTTCTCTCTTTAGATCGCAGGTGAAGGACACCCTTACCAGGTGTGAACAGGAAGGCAAGACTCTCTCTGCTGTAGGGGTCTGTTTTTCCACTCCTTCCAGACCATATCCCAAGGGTCAGAAGAGTGGAAAAATGTGGTTCCGGAAATCCCAGGGAGCCTTGCCTGACACACGTGGTGAGTTTCCCTCCAGGGGCAGAGGAGGGAACAATAACAGACGCCTCCCTCATGGCCGAGGGGGTCCGCAAAATCAGGGCAGCAGAGAATCTTTCTCTGACAAGCCCTTCCAGCATCCCTGAAGGGGTTGCCCAGCTGTCCACCTCTGGAGGCAGTCGGGGGAAGATTATCGCTGTACCCAAGAGCCTGGCAAGACATAACACAAGACAAATGGGTACAGTCTGTTATATCCGGAGGTTACAAAATTCCCTTCGTTCGCGCACCATTCTTGCCGAACAAGTCCCTTCCAGATATTCCACCCAATCTAAGGGATCAAGCAGTTCAGGAAGTTGCAAAACTGCTAAGAGAAAGGGCCATCCAGCAGGTCCCAGCAGACCAGCAAGGATCCAGAATTTACTCAAGGTTCTTTTTGGTACCAGAAAAGACAGGGGACTGGAGACCCATTTTGGATCTCAGCAGACTAAACAGGTCTGTACAAAGAACCAAGTTTCGGATGGTCACGCTACAGTCCATTTTACCCTTCCTGGGTCAGGACAATTGGATGTGCTCCATAGATCTTCAGGATGCGTACTACCACATTAAAATGGACAGGCACTCCAGAAGATTCCTGCACTTCCGGCTGGGAGCCAGCCATTATCAGTTCAGAGCTCTGCCCTTTGGTCTCACCACAGCCCCCAGGATGTTCACCAAATGTATGGCAGTAGTTACCGCTCATCTGAGACGGCAAGGATTCCAGGTGTTTCCTTATCTAGATGACTGGCTCCTCACTGCTACCACCAGGCATCATCTTCTGCAAGCCAGAGACTATACCATACAGATGTGTTTCAGATTAGGTATCACTATAAATTTTGAAAAGTCTGCTTTGTCGCCTTGTCAGTCTATCACCTTTATAGGCGCAAACTTAAATACAAAAGACAGGTCAGCCAGCCTTCCACCAGACAGGGTGGTAGTCATTCGGCAGCATGTCCAGGTCTTGTTAGGTTGCAAGAGAATTCAAGCCAGGTTCGTACTTCAAACACTGGGTCTCATGGCAGCGGCACTCATACTCGTCCCTCTGGCCCGTTTCCACATGAAGATTCTCCAATGGCTCCTTTTCACCCAATGGTCCTTTCAGCAGCTTCCCATGTCTCACATGATTATCATTACAGAAGTATGCAAAAAGCACCATGCGTGGTGGATGGTCTCCCCATCAGTACCCCTGGGCAGACCATTTGTACTTCCCCCTCCAGTTGCTACGGTAACCATGGACACCTCCCTGATCGGGTGGGGGGCATTATCAGGGCAGAACAGTCCAAGGCACTTGGCAACCTCAAGAGTACCATCTGCACATAAATGTCTTGGAGATGAGAGCCGTGCTTTTAGCATTGCAAGCTCTTCAGGACTCTCTTCCTACTGGGACAGTTGCAATTCAAACGGACAATATGTCAGTTGTATGGTACATCAACAAGCAGGGCGGAACCAGGTCCTACCCCCTATGTCGAGAAGCACTCAGACTCTGGCAGTGGGCGATCTCTTCCCAATGGTTTCTGACTGCAATGCATATCCCTGGGAAATCCAACGTCATAGCAGACAGGCTGAGCAGAGCTATTCTGATGCCTCACAAGTGGTCTCTGAATCAAGTAGTGGCGGACCAAATCTTCCACAAATGGGGGCAACCTTGCTGCGACCTCTTTGCCACCCCCTTCAACAGCAAGTGCAACAACTTCTTCTCTCTCCTTCCACATCCAGAGTATTCCCCCAGAGACGCTCTAGTCCACGATTGGCCTCAGGGACTTCTATATGCATTTCCCCCATTTTCTCCAATTCCCAAGCTGATACAGAAAGCTACAGTATTGGGTTGCAAAATGATCCTCATTGCCCTGTACTGGCCTCGACAAATATGGTTTCCGTTCTTGCATCATTACCTTATCGAGCAGCCTTGGACTGTGGAACCAATTCCAGACCTTCTTATCCATCAATCGGGCGGGCTGCATCACTCCCTACAATCTCTCAAGCTCACGGCTTGGTTGCTCCACTTCCAACCCTAGCCAGGCTTCCGATATCTCCCAGTCAGTGCGTCAAATCATTTTATCATTGCACAAGTCTACCACTAGAAAAACTTAAGCTAGTAAGTGGAAACGTTTTTCTTCCTGGGCAGAGGCTAAGAATATAGATCCTTTTTCAGCCCCTGTTCACCACATCTTGGAATTCCTCGCCGAGCTTTTTCATGCTGGCTCCGCTTCGGCTACAATTAGAGTGCAGTTAGCAATTTCAAATTTTCACATTGGCCTTTCACAAAGTAGTATAATGTCTCATAAGCTTTGTAAGGCCTTCCTCAAAGGAACCACTGTGCTCAGGCCCCCTGTTAGAGATCCTCCATCCCCGTGGGCTCTGAATTTGATTCTAGCCTCTCTAATTTTGCCCCCCTTCGAACCGGCAGCTTCCTGTTTGTTGAAGTTTTTATCGTGGAAAACACTTTTTCTGGTAGCAATCACTTCAGCCAGACGAGTTTCCGAGCTGCAGGCTCTGTGTACACGTCCCCCCTACCTAGTGTTCCACAAAGACAGGGTTGCTCTTAGGAGTAATCCATCCTTCCTTCCTAAGTTCTCTTCTGAGAACAACTTGAATCAGTCCATTGACCTTCCTGTATTTTTCCCCAACCATTCCAGCAGGGCGGAATATAAGTTACATCAGTTAGATGTTCACAGACAACTTCGTTTTTATTTGCACAGGACTAAGGCCTTCAGAAAATCGGATCAGCTTTTCCTCTCTTATGCAGAGGGCAAACAAGGTATACCAGTATCAAAAGTAACTTTATCCAGGTGGCTGACTTCTATTATTACTTTTATCTGTCAGCTGAGGAATAAACAATTGCCTGTTAAAACCAAAAGGGCACTCCACCAAAGCATTAGCCACTTTGGTTGCTTTTCAGGCTAGGTTGCCCATGGAATCTATTTGTGCAGCAGCTACGTGGGTAAACCCTCATACTTTCATATCGCATTATAAGTTGGACATGATTTCCAGGAGCAGAGCTGATTTTGGTTCCACTGTTCTGAAGAGTCTGTTCCATTGAGCCATCCAGGATATTAGGTGCTAGGGACGCTGTCCCAACCAGCAAGAATGAAGGAGAGATAGACAACTTAACATAAAAAAAGTTATGTACCTACCATAACATTCCATGTTAGTTGTCTCCTCTCACCTTCTTTCTTGTGTCCTCCCCTCCATCCCCCTATCTTACTAGACCGAGAAGAGTTTTCTCTATAATATTGCTCAGGCTGAGCCTTCTCTGGCTATCCCACTCTACCTAGTGGTCATTATAGTTGGGCTTATGTATGATAAGGATAGGATTCCTTCATCATTTTGTCTGCTGTTAGTCTTACCAAACGAGATCTGGGTATCTAGCGCCAGGCATCATGGGATATGGGGAGGCCTCGAGCCAGTTTGTAGCTCTCAAGCTTTAGAAGAAGGCCGAGTCGGAGCCGAGGATCGGCTCCGAACCCAACCAGCAAGAAAGAAGGCGAGAGGAGACAACTAACATGGAACGTTATGGTAGGTACATAACTTCTTTTTCTCCATTCTCATTGAGTTGGCCAAGAGCAATTACTCGGAGTAGATCTAGTCACACAAGACAAAGGGAGTTTAATACAAACCATTGTCGAACATCTGGTACAAACTGCCTGGTTGATTCAATTGTTATACCTTTTAGGCACTAATTTCCAAGGGACATGCAGTACATATTAAAGGAGGCAAGAAAACCTACTACTAGGAAGTCTTTTATTGGTAAGTGGAAAAAGATCTAGTTGGTGCCAATCCAAAAACTAAGATCCCTTTGGGGTTTATGTAACACTGGTGCTGAAATATTTGTGGAAGTTACTATCCTTAGGCCTCTCATTTCACTGTCAAGGTACATCGTAAGGCCATTTCTGCATGTTTGCCCATGGATCTTCCACTTTCTTGTCTCCTGTCTTTTTAATGAAAACGTTTCTGAAAGGAGTTTTACACCGGAGACCTTGTAAACAGTTCACCCCTTGGGATCTTAACATTGTGTTCGAAAAGGTAATCGTGTCTCTATTTGAACCTGTTCATCAGGCAGATTTGAAGTTCTTTGCATGGAAAACTGTTCTTGTTGCTCTGACATATGCACGAAAAATATGTGAGTTGCAAGTTGATGTTCATAGTGTTTCACTGTTGCAGTCATTACACTTGGGTTATCCTGCTGGTAAGCGACCCGTAGTCGGCCCGAGTTCCAAAGTCTTGGTCTGGCGTCAGTTCCTGTCGCCTCTTCCCTGACGTCGGTGCGCCAGGGGTATAAAAGTTGCAACCGACGCCATTTTCTTCAGTCTTTCTTGCCGCGCGGTGCCCAAAGCATAAGCAGTTCGCAAGTGCCGGTCGGCTGACTCCTGAGATTTTCAAAATTGAATTTCAGAACCAAAGTCTTCAATAAAGCTAAGTACCCCGTTGGGGAAATTTTTTCTTGCTCCAGACCGATATCAGTAAAAGTTAATAATTGTATTTCTTGTGGGAAGCAAATACCTCATAAGGACTTTCACTCTTACTGCATTCCTTGCCTAGGAACTGACCACTACGTCACTAGCTGTCGGTTTTGTGCTAGATTCAATAAACGCACTATTAAACGTCAGTTTGATTTTGCTTTACATTATCTTGGGCGAAGATTTAATTACATAATGCCGTCGGAACAACCGACGACCGGAATGTATAAAAAACGCAGAGACAAAGAAAGACAGGCATCCGAGGTCCAAAACCGACAACGAAGCCTCTTCTAGGCCAGTCGCCGGTTTGCCCGTTCTCAGTGAGGCGCTTTCGCAGCCCCTGACACCCGCTACCTCAGAGCCACAGGCCACAACCAATAGCCACGTGGAGACACCGAGGCCTGTGGAAACTCAAGGTATTGGGCCTACAGAAAATATACCCTCAGATGGGTCCGGAGCCGCTGAGCAGACACCGGTTTCTGAGGGTGTTTTCAGACCTTCACAGCTTACAATTAAGGCTACTACAGCAGCAAAGGCAAAGTCAAAAACACCATTAAAGACAAAGAAACAAGTACAGCATTCCCCAGAACTGTCATCCATGCCAAAGAAACAGATGTTTAAAATGGCCGAAGACCTTATTACTTTAATCAGGGGCTCCCATCCCCCTCCTGACAAAAGGCCTAGGCAAGACACTGATTATGATTCCTCTGATCAAGTTTCCATTTCTTCTGATTCTTCTTCTGACCAAGGATACTCACTCCCTCCCTATGAGGACTCTGATGCTGAAGAGTCCATTCCTTCAGCCTCTTCGCCTGAGGATTACTATTTTGGGGAAACCCTACACACCATGAGGGAGCATTTCCATTGTGAGAGCCAGGATTACTCAGAATCCAAGAAAAGGCTCAGAGATTGCCTTCTATTGCCTCAGCACAGGCCCTTGGCTATCCCCCCCCTGTGCTTGATATTGTTGATGATGTTTTTTCTGAATCCAGTCTGTCTCCAGATTCTTTACCCCCTGCACCAGTAAAGCCAGACGGGTACTAAAGGGTCCCTGACTCTCATAAATTTCTTTACAAGAACCCCGCTGCAGACCCAGAAACTATTTCTCAGGGTCCAAAAGGGGTTAAAGCTTCCACTGCCAAAAATCCTGTTCCCTCAGATAGGGATTCCAGAGCTCTGGACAGATGGGGGAAAAAGTTTACACTTCTGCTACTTTAGCTGTAAGAGCTTTAAACTGTCAGTTTCAAATGCTTAAATATCAGCAGTATCTCATGTCATTGTTAAAGCAGAAAATGGTTACAAATATAGAAGGTCCTGGCACTAAAGAAATGCAGGATTTATTGCATGCAGTTGAACAAGTGGGAAAGCATACTTTGCAATGTGGTTTTGATTCTTTAGAGGCTTCTTGCAGAGCTGCAGTTACAGGCTCAGTTATTCGAAGACATGCTTGGTTGAAAGAGCAAAGTTTACCTAACCATGTTAAAATGAAATTGTTAGATGCTCCACTACAGCATGACACTTTGTTTGGTGTTAAGGCAGAAGAGGTGTTAAAGAAAATGGAGGCTAAAGCAAAGTCAAAGCAAAGTCAATGCAAACTGTTAAAAGATTTCTTACAGGTTCAGCCACCTAGATTTAACAGAAACTGGTCCTTTCCAGTGTCAGACAGGCCACAAAGAGGCAGATACAGACGCCCAAGAGGCAGATCTCAGCCCCAAGGCTCCTACAGACCTAAACAATGGGGTGCTTCAGCCCCCAAAGGAGGAGAAGACAAATCACAACCTTATAGGAAACCGTCACAATGACTTCCCTCTGCAAATACCAAGCTCTTATCAGTTGACAGCTCCCCTAGGGGGAAAGCTAGCACTTTTCACAAATTGGCACATGATCACCCAAGACCAGTGGGTGCTGAATATAGTTTCTCAAGGGTACAGGTTCCACTTCCACATGCTTCCAAAACCAAAAGGTATGCCAATCCTGCCACAAAACCAATGGGCAGAGGCACAAAAACAGATTGCTGCTCTTATGGATATGGGAGCTATTCAAAATGTTCCACAAGAACAGGGCCAAGATTTTTACTCAAGACTTTTCCTAGTACCCAGAAAGGACAAAGCATGGAGACCAATACTGGACCTGTCAATCCTAAATGCTTTCCTGGATGTTCCAAAATTCAAAATGTTAACACTACAGCAACTCTTGCCCATGCAGGGCAAAGAGGCTTGGCTAGTTACTTTGAATCTCAGGGAGGCATACCTGCACGTCTCAATCAGACAGTCGTGCAGAAGATACCTCAGATTTATAGCAGGCTCAATGCATCATCAATTCTCTGCACTGCCCTTTGGCTTATTTACTGCGCCCAGGGTCTTCACAAATTGCCTGGCACCAGTAATTGCATTTTGCAGACAGAAAGGAATTCAAATATATCCCTTCTTGGACGACTGCCTTATTCAAGCAAACAGCAAAGACATTCTTCTAAAGCACCTGGCGTTTGTAAAAAGATTACTAATTTGCCTATGGTACACAGTAAATGAAAATAAATCAAAACTAGTACCCTCTCAAGAGATAATATTCCTGGGTGCAAGCTTAAATACAGCTACCCAGATGGCTTATCTCACGCCAGACAAACAAAGGTAAATGACTCATTACTTTCAAATGATGGCAACAAAGACCCAGCTCCCTGCAAGAAAAATTCTGCAGACCCTGGGTTTCATGGCATCTTGCATTCTACTAATTCCATATGCCAAACTGCATATGAGGAAACTACAATGGTATCTAAAAAGTGTTTGGACTCAGCATTGTCACAGCCTAGAGACAATCATAACCTTGATTCCCTGCCAACAACAGGAGTTTCGATGGTGGTCCCAGGCCTGTCACCACAACAAGGGACAGCCTTTCACCTTACCTACAGCCAGGCAGACAATAACAATGGATGCATCGGATTATGCCTGAGGAGCACATATGGCAGGAAAATGTAATCAGGGCACATGGCCCAAGGAACAAATGCATCTTCACATCAATCAAAAAGAGATGCTAGCTGTACAGAATGCCCTGACAGCCTTCAAGGACCTAATACATCCAGGACAATTATTAATAAAGACTGACAATACCACAGTTATGTGGTACATAAACAAGCAAGGGGGCACACATTCCTACCCCCTATGCAGACAAGCCATGACTTTGTGGAACACAGAACTGACCTACCAGGTACATCTGTAAGCACAATTCCTGCCAGGGACAAAAAATACACTGGCAGACGAACTAAGCAGAAATCTCATGGATCCTCACGAATGGAAGCTAAATCCACAAGTGTTCAACATGATAACAAGGGAATGGGGACATCCAGACATAGATCTTTTTGCCTTCCCTCACAATTACCAATTACAGAAATTTTGCACAAGGACTTATCACTCTCAAGCATGGAAAGTGGATGCTCCATCTTTCAACTGGGAAAACCTGACAGTCTATGCCTTTCCTCCGATGCCTCTTCTCACCAAGGTGCTTCTAAAAGTCAGACAAGAGAGGCCAAAAATGATCCTGATTGCCCCAGACTGGCCACGCCAGCACTGGTACCCAATCCTGAAGATTTTGTCCCAAGGCCCACCTTGGCCTCTACCTCAAATCCCTCATCTTCTGACTCAGCAAAACAATCAGATTCAGCACAGTCAAATCAGAACCGTAAACCTGGCAGCATGGCCACTCAGACTGCACCTCTCTCTTAAGCTGTTATGGATGTAATTTTGGAAACCAGGAGACCCAGCACTAGGAAATGTTATGCGGGAAAATGGAAGAGATTCTGTGCTTGGAACCAGGCACAAGGACTCGACCCTCTGGTCCCTAATATACCTCAAATTTTACAATACCTGACTGAGATGTTGGACAAAGGCCTATCTTTTTCTTCTATTAAAATCCATGCCTCTGCCATTTCAGCTTATTACAATACGGATCTTCCTTTTATTTCACATCCTCTTCTACGACAGTACCTCAGAGGGGCAAAGAATATTAGACCCCCTAGGAGAGCACCAGTACCTACTTGGGACCTCAATTTTGTTTTAGAAAAACTAACACTGCCTCCATTTGAACCAGCCAGCACAGCTGACCTAAAATTCTTGTCATGGAAAACTGCTCTACTCCTAGCAATAACTTCAGCAAGAAGAGTCTCAGAGTTACAGGCATTGATGGCTGTGGATCCTTTCCTCATTTTTCACCAGGACAGGGTTTTTCTAAGGATGAACCCAACATTCATGCCAAAAGCGGTCTCCAATGTGGCCTTAAACCAAACTATTAATCTGCCTACTTTCTACCCAAATCCCCAGAATATAGGGGAAAGACTTCTACATTCTTTGGATATACACAGGCAGCTACGATTTTACTTGGACAAAACAAAAGCTTTCAGAAAATCTGAACAACTGTTTGTGGCATATGCTGCAGGATCACAAGGAAAACCTATTACAAAGCAGACAATCTCCAAATGGATAGGACACTGCGTCCACTTCTGTTATGCCCAACATGGCAAATCTGTGCCTAAGTACATTAGGCCTCATTCTACCAGAGCAGCAGCTACTTCAGCAGCTTTCCTCAGAGGGGTACCCACCAAAGACATCTTAGAAGCTGCAACATGGAGCTCAGTGCACACTTTACCAAGCACTACCACCTACCTCTCTACTCCAAATCCAGAGCAGGCTTTGCCACTGCAGTTCTGCAGGGCTTGTTAGCCTCGCCAAATCCATTCTAGACCCAGCCACCCAACCTCAGCTTTGGGATCCTACCCAAGTGTAATGACTGCAACAGTGAAACACGATGAACATAGTACAGTTGTGTACCTACCATAAATGTAGATGTTCGAGTGTATTCACTGTTGCAGTCCAGGTTACCCACCCTCCATCCCCCTCTTTGCTGGGACTATTCTGTACTTCTTCAACTCTATACAACCTATGTGGTGTATTTGCTTGTAGATGAAGGAAATGTTTATAGTAATATATGCATGTTTTTTGGCATAATTTTATCTTTTCAGCCTTCATATCTGGGGGCACCTGACATCTGGGGCAAGAAAAACTGAAGAAAATGGCATTGGTTGCAACTTTTATACCCCTGGCGCACTGACGTCAGGGAAGAGGCGACAGCAAATGACGCTGGACCAAGACTTTGGAACTCGGGCCGACTACGGGTCGCCTGCCAGCAGGATAACCCAAGTGTAATGACTGCAACAGTGAATACACTCGAACATCTACATTTATGGTAGGTACACAACTGTAATTTATGGTGGTTGAACCCTATCTTTTTTTTTTTTTAATACATGGTATCAAGAACAAGTCTCTCATTTATGTCCAGTTTGATTTCTGAGTTTACTTTGAATCCATCAATTTCCTGAACTTCTATCCAGATTCTAAGACCCATGGAGAAAGGTTTCAGTATAATTTGGATGCACATAGCCAACTCATGTTATGTATTAGCAGAACGAACTCCAAATCAGCTATTTGTTTCTTATGATGTGTCCCTTCCTTATGAAGTCTGTCCCAGAAACTGGCTCTGTACATTTCCCTTTGGCAACAGATAGTTTCAGGAGAACTACAGTAGGCATTCAAAACAGACTACTTCAAGATGGTTGCCCTTATTTATTGCCTTTAGTTATACCCACCATAGTAAACTAGTTCCAGGCAGTATCAAGGCACATTCTCTGTGAGCCTTTGCTTCTAGAGTCCACCCCTTTCCAATATGCCATCACAGAAGTATTCTAGAGGCAAGGTCATGTTCCTTTGCTCATACTTTTGCAAAACATTCCTTTTCTAGGTTCAGGATAGGCCCTGCTAGGACCATTCTCCAGAGACCTTCCTCCTCCCAAGTTGGATAGGCTTTGACAATCAACTAATCTAGCTTTAGACTGCTGCAGCAGTGACAATGATGAATAAAGTACAATTGTGTAAGTTGCACTTAGCCATAATAATAGATGTTAAGATTCTTCATTGCTGCAGTAGCCGCAGCAATGAAGAATCTGAACATCTATTACTATGGCTAAGTGCAACTTACACAATTGTACTGGATTCATCATTGTCACTGCTTTCATTAAAAAGAATAAGAAGAATGCTTTCTACAGAGATCCCAACGGCCTGTCACAATTTTATTCTTTTTTCCAATTGCTTATTTGTGTTCATAAAGCCGTTGCGTAGCCTTTTAAGTAGTATTTTCTTTGTATAAGGTGTAGCATGTGAGACATTCAGCAATGTCTAAAATAATTGTGAATTGAAAGTGTAATGTCTGTAGCATCACTGACCCAGTGGATGCAAGATAATAAAAGGGTCTGCAGGTAGATTCCTGATTTTCTGCCTGTAACCTTACAAGACAGGGACTGTTAGAGTTGAGAATGGTAACATTTTTTCACATTTATACTTCTTTCATTGCTAAATAAATTACTTATCATGATGTCATCCATTTCAAAGCTGTGTGTAACCACTGTAGCCATAGTTCTGTCTAGTGTATGATCTTTAGCGGTTGCTATAGCAGTCATTGGCTGACCTTCAAAGTAAAACTGTTTTGTTTCCCTGATGTTCGTCGTGTTTCACTGTTGCAGTCATTACTCTTGGGTTATCCTGCTGGTAGTCTGCCTGAATTCCAAAGTTCTAGTCCGGGGTCAGTTGCTGTCGCCTCTTCCCTGACGTCAGTGCGCCAGGGATATAAAAGATGCAGCCGACGCCATTTTCTTCAGTCTTTCTTGTCGCGCGGTGCCCGAAGCAAAAGCAGTTCGCAAGTGCCAGTCGGCCGACTCCTGAGATTTTCAAATCCGAATTTCAGAACCAATGTCTTCATTAAAGCTAAGCACCCCGTTGGGGAAACTTTTTTCTTGCTCCAGACCGATGTCAGAAAAAGTTAACAATTGTATTTCTTGTGGGAAGCAAATACCTCATAAGGATTTTCATTCTTACTGTATTCCTTGCCTAGGCCCTGACCACAACGTTGCTAGCTGTCAGTTTTGTGCTAGATTTAACCAACGCACTATTAAGCGTCGGTTCGATTTTGCAATTCATTACTTTGGCCGAAAATTTAACTATATAATGCCGTCAGAACACCCGATGACCGGAGTTTACAAAAAACGCAAGGACAAGGAAAAGGATTGGCATCCGAAGTCCAAAACCGATGACGAGGCCTCCGTTAGGCCAGTCGCCGGTTCTCAGTGAGGCGCTTTCGCAGCCCCTGGCGCCCGCTACCTCAGAGCCACAGGCCGCTTTTGACTACCACGTGGAGCCGACTGGGCCTCTGGATACTCAAGATATTGGACACTCTGAAATCATTCCCTCAGATGGGTCCGGAGCCGATGAGCAGGCATTGGCTTCTGAGGGTGTCTTCAGACCTACACAGTTATATGTTAAACCATCTTCAGCTTCAAAGACTAAAGCAGCTCTAAAGACAAAGAAACAAGTACAGCATTCTCCTACTTAGACTTCCATGCCTAAAAAACAGATGGTTAAAATGGCTGAAGACCTAATTACTTTGATCAGGGGTTCCCATTCCCCGCCTGATAAGAGGCCTAGGCAAGAGACAGAATATGATTCTTCTGATCAGGTTTCAATTTCTTCTGATTCCTCTTCTGAACAGGGATATGCTTTTCCTCCCTATGAGGATTCTGATGCTGAAGAATCCATTTATTCAGCCTCTCCTCCTGATGATTATTCTTTTGGGGAAACCCTGCATACCATGAGAGAGCATTTCCACTGGGAGAGCCAAGATTACTCAGAATCTAAGAAAAAGCTCAGAGACTTTCTACTACTACCTCAGCACAGACCTTTTGCTATTCCACCTGTTCTAGACATTGTAGATGTATTTTCAGCATCTGGCCTGTCCCCTGACTCTTTACCCCCTGCACCTGCTAAGCCAGACAGATACTACAGGGTCCCAGACTCTCCTAAATTCCTATATAAAAACTCCGCTGCTGACCCAGAAACTATATCTCAGGGTCACAAAGGGGTCAAAGCTTCCACTGCAAAAAACCCTGTCCCCTCTGATAGGGATTCTAGGGCACTGGACAGATGGGGGAAAAAAGTTTACACTTCTGCTACCTTGGCTGTAAGGGCTTTAAATTGTCAGTTTCATATGCTTAAATGTCAGCAATACTTAATGTCACTGCTTAAACAGAAAATGTTGACAAATTCTGAATGTTCAAAGAACAAGGAAATGCAGGATTTAGTGCATGCAGCTGAACAAGTGGGAAACCATACTTTGCAATGTGGTTATGATTCACTGGAGGCCTCTTGCAGGGCCGCTGTTACAGGTTCTTTTATTAGAAGGCATGCTTGGTTAAAGGAACAGAATCTGCCTGATCATGTTAAAGCAAAATTATTAGGTGCTCCATTACAGCATGATACTTTGGTACTAAAGCAGAAGAGGTGTTGAAGAAAATGGAGGATAAAGCGAAATCCATGCAGACAGTTAAATATTTCTTACAGGTACAGCCACCAAGATTTAGCAGGAACTGGCCTTCAAAAAATTGGTCCTTTCCAGTGTCAGGCCACAAAGAGGCAGATACAGACGTCCCAGAGGCAGATCTCAGCCCCAAGGCTCATACAGGCCTAAACAATGGGGTGCTCCTACCTCTAAAAGTGGAGAAGACAAATCACAACCTTACAGGAAACAGTCCCAATGACTTTCCTGTGCCAGATCCAAGCACTTATCTTTTGACAGCCCCCTTAGGGGGAAAACTAGTGCTTTTTTCACCAAATTGGCAAATGATTATCCAGGACAAATGGGTCTTGAACATAGTGTCCCAGGGCTACAGGTTCCAATTTCACACCCTACCAAGGCCAAAAGGTATGCCAGACCTGCCACACAATCAATGGGCAGAGGCACAAAAGCAAATTACAGCCCTCATGGACATGAGGGCCATTCAACAAGTACCACCGCAAGAGCAGGGGCAAGGATTTTACTCAAGACTTTTCTTGGTGCCCAGAAAGGACAAAGCCTGGAGACCAATACTGGACCTGTCTATACTAAACACGTTTCTGGAGGTTCCAAAATTCAAGATGTTGACTGTACAGCAGCTACTTCCCATGCTGGGCAAGAAGGCTTGGCTCGTAATTTTGGACCTAAAAGAGGCATACCTGCATGTCCCAGTCAGACAGTCTTGCAGAAGATACCTCAGATTCATAGCTGGCTCAATGCACTACCAATTCTCTGCACTGCCCTTTGGCTTATCTATTGTGCCCAGGGTCTTCACAAAATGCCTGGCACCAGTAATTGAATTTTGCAGACAAAGAGGAATTCAAATATACCCCTACTTGGACGACTGCCTTATTCAAGCAGAGAACAAAGACATTCTTCTAAAGCATCTGGCATTTGTAAAAAGATTACTAATTTGCCTAGGGTACACAGTAAACGAAAATAAATCAAAACTAGTACCCTCTCAAGAGATAATATTCCTGGGTGCAAGCTTAAATACCACTGCCCAGATGGCTTATCTCACACCAGACAAACAAAGGCAACTGACTTCTTACTTCAAAAAGTTGACAACAAAGACCCAGTTATCTGCAAGGAAAATCCTGCAGGCTTTGGGCTTCATGGCATCTTGCATTTTACTAATTCTGTATGCCAGACTGCATATGAGGAAACTAGAATGGTATCTAAAAAGTGTTTGGACTCAGCATTGCCACAGCCTGGAGACGGTAATTACCCTCATTCCCTGCCTGCAACAGGAGTTTCAATGGTGGGCACAGGCCTGTCACCACAGCAAGGGTCTGCCATTCACTTTTCCCACAGCCAGACAGACACTGCCAACAGATGTATCTGATTGTGCCTGGGGGGCCCATATGGCAGGAAAATGTATTCAGGGCACATGGCCTGCAAGCCAGATGCATCTTCATATCAATCAAAAAGAGATGCTAGCTGTTCAGAATGCCCTGACAGCTTTCAAGGATCTACTTCATCCAGGACAGCTACTGATAGACGGACAATACTACGGTCATGTGGTACATAAACAGGGAGGCACACATTCCTACCCCCTCTGCAGACAAGCAATGACCTTGTGGGACACAGCATTGACTTATCATGTTCACCTGCAAGCACAGTTCCTGCCAGGAAAAACAAATACTCTGGCAGACGAACTAAGCAGAAACCTCATGGATCCCCATGAGTGGAAACTGGATCCACAAGTCTTCAGCATGATAACAAGGGAATGGGGATGCTCAGACATAGATCTGTTTGCCTCCCCTCACAACTGCCAATTACAGAGATTTTGCACAAGGATTTATCACAAACAAGCATGGAAAGTGGACGCTCTATCCTTCAGCTGGAAAAACCTAACAGCATATGCTTTTCCCCCACTGCCTTTCTTTCCCAAGGTGCTCCTAAAGGTCAGACAAGAGAAGCCAAAAATGATACTGATTGCACCAGACTGGCCACACCAGCACTGGTACCCAATCCTAAAGAGCTTGTCTCAAGGTCCAGCATGGATACTGCCTCAAACTTCTCACTTGCTGACCCAACAAAACAATCAGATCCTGCACAGCCAACTCAGGACCTTAAATCTGGCAGCATGGCGGATAATGTAGCCATTCAGAACACTCCTCTTTCAAAAGCTGTTATGGATGTTATATTGGAGGCCAGGAGGCCCAGTACCAGAAATCTTATGCAGAAAAATGGAAGAGATTCTGTGCTTGGAACCAGGAACAAGGCATTGACACGTATGTACCAAATATTCCTCAGATTTTACAATACCTAACTGAGATGCTGGACAAAGGCTTTTCCTTTTTATCAATTAAGATTCATGCCTCTGCCATTTCAGCCCATTACAGTACGGAACCACCTATCTTTTCTCATCCTTTAATAAGGCAGTACCTCAGAGGGGCCAAAAACATCAGGCCTCCAAGGAGAGCACCAATTCTGGCATGGGACCTCAGTTATGTCTTGGAAAAACTCACACTGCCTCCTTTTGAGCCAGCCTCAACAGCTGATATAAAATTCTTATCCTGGAAAACAGCTCTGCTCCTAGCAATAACCTCTGCATGACTAGTCTCGGAGTTACAAGCAATCATGGCTGTGGGACCTTTTATCATTTTTCATCCAGACAGGGTTTCTCTGAGGACAAACCCTACATTTATGCCTAAGATGTGGTGTCCAGTGTGGCCCTCAACCAAACCATTCACTTGCCTACCTTTTATCCAAACCCACAGAACAAGGGTGAGAAAATTCTGCATTCTTTGGACATACACAGACAGCTACGCTTCTACTTGGACAGAACTAAAGCTTTCAGAAAGACTGAGCAACTTTTAGTGTCATATGCTGCAGGATCACAAGGAAAGGCTATCTCAAAACAGACTATTTCTAAATGGATAGGTCATTCCATTCTTTTCTGCTATTCTCAGCATGGAAAATCAGTGCCTAAGGGCATTAGGCCTCATTCTACCAGAGCAGCAGCCACTTCAGCAGCCTTCCTCAGAGGAGTACCAACCAAAGACATCTTAGAGGCAGCAACTTGGAGTTCAGTGCACACTTTTACAAAGTACTACCACTTGCCTCTTTACTCTAAATCCAGAGCAGGCTTTGCCACTGCAGTTCTGCAGGGCCTCATAGCCTCTCCTAACCCTGTTTAGCTCAGCCACCCATCCTCAGCTTTGGGATTCAACCCAAGAGTAATGACTGCAACAGTAAAACACAATGAACATAGTACAACTGTGTACCTACCATAAATGTAGATGTTAGAGTGTATTCACTGTTACAGTCCAGGTTACCCTCCCTCCGTCCCCCTTTCATTTGCTGGGGTTCATCTGTACTTTTCTATTCTATACAACCTATGTGGTGTATTTGCTTGTAGATGAAGGAAATGTTACTTTAGTGCATGTATGTTTATTGGCATAATATATTTAGCCTACCCTTTTGGGGGAACCTGACATCTGGGGCAAGAAAAACTGAAGAAAATGGCGCCGGCTACATCTTTTATACCCCTGGCGCACTGACGTCAGGGAAGAGGCGACAGCAACCTACGCCGGACCAGGACTTTGGAATTCAGGCCGACTGAGGGTAGCCTGCCA
Organism: Protopterus annectens; assembly: GCF_019279795.1. Taxonomy (NCBI): domain Eukaryota; kingdom Metazoa; phylum Chordata; order Ceratodontiformes; family Protopteridae; genus Protopterus; species Protopterus annectens. Next base: position 1,462,487,558 of record NC_056726.1, read on the forward strand.
GCAGGATAACCCAAGAGTAATGATTGCAACAGTGAATACTCTCGAACATCTGCATTTATGGTAGGCACACAACTGTACTTTTCCAGCTACCTCTTAAACATCTTTCTGAAACGCATGTTGGGGGATACCCAGTAACTGAAAATCTCTGTATTAATTCATATGCTTTAACTGAGCAGTCCTTATCCTCTGTAGTAAATCTGGGTGTTATTACCTGTTCCACAGAATTGGCTTTGCTAGACCTTGTGATCTGGCAGATGCACACTTTTCCAATTTTCATGTTTTACACCTTTTGTATAGGCTTTACCTAAGACAAAAAGATGTGCTACTTATCTGCTGTTATCTCGAGTGCCTCACGTGAGCTAATTTCTAATGACTACAGCCCTTTTTCTTGAACTCTGTAGTATATTTTATTCTGATTTTTTTTTAAGGTAATCAGTTGAAAAAGTAGACTAATTTCAGGCAAAGTACTGTAACTCGAGTTTTGGTGTGCTTGAAGATCAAACACAAAATGTAAATAGTACATGGACTGCCTTCAGTGGTAAGCATGTCAACAACGGACTCTGAATGCTGGTCCTATGTCCTGTACTCTTTAGACTGAAGTCTGACAAAAATATTCTAATTCACAGAGCGTAGAAGGTAAGAGCATCATTCTGAGTGAATTTATTTTCCTGTGATGGCCGCCATTGAAGACGGCCTCTCTAGGTATTAATTTGTCTGTTTGATTTCTCTTATTACACTAAAATGTATAACTACAGTACTTCGGGTGAGAGATGGTAGCAGTGAACTAAAGCTGGGATGTCTTGTTTTGGGTAATCTTTAATAAACTTATTAGATTAACTGTTATTTTGTTTTTTGTATTAGTCTGCTGAAGCCCTGGAATTCATAAGGCGAGACTTGGCAGAGTTCTCCCAGGTGGTACAGCATGACACAGCAAACACTATTGCAGCAACAGCACATGCAGTAAAAGAGAAACTGGTGGTAAGTATCAATGCAGAGAGCTTTAATGCACCTTTTGGTCTTATCACCAGAAGTTTTCCTAGTTTTAACTTCATTGAAATTGTTGCAGTCAGAATTTGGTCTTAGAAAAATTGGGGGAGGAGAATGCTTCTTGCGTCGCAAGAATACAAGGTGACACTTCAGCAGTGAATGTAGATATGAGAGTGAATGAAAAGTGAAAGAGAGAAAATGGAATTCTCTTCATTCCTCTCTTAAGGACCTGTGCAGACTTTGAAAACTTTAAATCTCAGTTGCATTCCTACCTTTACTCTTAACAGAAAATGCAACTGCATTCTCCCCACGTAGTCCTATACGTCTCTCTCCACCTCTAAACCCCTCTCCAGCTATGATTACTAGCCTCTCTGGGTATGATCTATAGGCTACCGCACATAGGTTGATACTAGGCTATCTGCCCGAAGGCATTTATAAGCCTAGCCAGAATGTGTTGGCTTTCACCGCCCCCTTAGATTAGTTCCCTGTGCCTCTGTCCAGCAGAGCCACTGTACACATATGTACATATTGTAAATATAAAATTTGTACCATGTACCTAAGAATCTACACCTGCTCTCTAACATGAAATTTAACTGTAAATTGTTAATTAATAATATTGTGTCTGTATCTAAAGGTAACATGTACCTAAGAAATTACACCTGCTTGCTAGCATGAAACATAGTTGTAAATTGTTGTTCTTTTCTATATTGTATCTGTATCTAAACTTTGTAACATGGAGCTTTTCTCCCCGGGCCTCCACTGAAAACGGGCTCTCTGAGCCCAGCGGATATCCCCGGTCATCAAACTGGAAATAAATAAATAAATGAGAGCAAGTCTGTGATGCACCCTAGGAAGCCTTTCGGGTCCATTGGTCAAGAATGCCATTTGATGATTTTGTTCATGTGTACAATAGGTACGGTGGGCTGCCATAAGAGTGACAGCACTGCCTGTTTTGTAGCAATGATGATGCATTCTGTTCATACTGTGTTGAAGTCAGATGATGTATCTTGAGTTGAAAGTTATAAAATCCTTCTTTAAAATGAAAGTGGTACAATGCTTAAGTGTTCACCAGCATCATCAACCCTCTTTTTTTTTTTCCATTATTCTACATGAGGCTGGGGCATTTTGTATGCTACCTGTCTTAATTCTGTGCTATTCTGTTTTTGTCTTAGTCATTCCTGACTGCCACAGGTCTTCTGTCACACAGTGCATACACCCCTAGACTGGATATCTCTGTCTCTTACTGTCCTCCTGTCTTTCCCAAACCTGCTGTACCAGATTGCCTTCTGCTTTCCTGCATATGTCACTGACCCACTGCAGTCTGTTTTCCTTGAGGTTACTTTGGCTTCTTTTACTCTGATGTACTAATTACCTTGTTTCTCTTAGTGTGCCTCCTACCACCCCCCTCAGACATGTCGTCATCTTCATCATCTCGCACTCCCTCTACTACTGTGCCTTCACTGCACAGGCTTCTGTCATACAGAAGAACTGGTCTCACCACTGATTTGTATACCTTAATTTTCTACTTTCTTGGCATTCTTCTATCACGCTACTAATGACACACTGCCAGTTGGCTGAAGCACCTTCAGATTCTAGCTTTTATGTCCTCATTCATACTTCCCTTCTCCTCAACCACCCCCCTCACGTATTTGAAGCTGTTAACCTGTTCCACTGTTTTCCCTTCTATCTCAGTTTTCAGCTTCTTGTCTCTATTTGCTGCCATGACAGCTGTTTCCTGTGTACTCATTTACAGCTCGTGTGACTTCAGTTTTGCTTTCCAGTGCCCTGATTTGCTGAAGTTCCCATTCAGAATCTGCTTGTAGAACCATATTGTCTAAACAGTAGCTCTGTTGGTCTGTTCTCTCTGACTTCTTTGCTATAGCAGTCCATCGCCAGTATAAGTAGCAATGTACTCCAAGTTGACCATGATACACTTTCACTCCCACCAAACACTATTTGTACTTGTGTCACTGGGTCCTTGTACATTGCTTGAACTCACTCTACCAGTGTTTCTTGGACTTCAGACAGCATAGGACTGCCTAAATCAGGTTTCTTGGATTTAATTTGCTTTCTTCAAGTCTTAGACTCTCTTCCTATCTCCAGCTTCTTCTTCACCATCTCACTGCAGACATTGGGTCTTTTGTGTTGCACCCTGATATGAATCTGAACTGCTGTTCTCCCAACTTAATTTTTACTACAGCATTTGTATATCAGTCACCCTGTTTGACACTTTTAGCAGTGTAATAAGAGCTGATACTGCTGGTACTGCCCACTGTTGCAAATGTCTTCTTTCTTTTTGTAGTGTCACTAGAATTCTGCATTCGTCTGCGATATGCCTTTCTCTCAGTACTGTGATGAGTGTCCTCCGGAGCAATTTCTCCCTTAAGTTACCCAACATTTTGATATGTGCCATGACTTCATCTGAGCCTGCTGCTTTTTCCTGATTTTCTTAAGTGCTGTTTTTATTCTCAGGTGGGTGGTTCTTCCTCTTTCATTTGAGGTTTTAAGTGGCTCCGTACAGTTTCTGTTTGTTTTCTTCATTTGAGGTTGGTAGTGGCTCCGTACAGTTTCTGTTGGTTTTCTTCATTTGAGGTTGTAAGTGGCTCCGTACAGTTTCTGTTGGGTTTTCTTCATTCAGAACCTGCTGGCAGTACTCTCTTCATCTATCTTGATGTCCTTTGGACTGGTGAGCAGATTGTTGCTGGCATCTCTTATGCATTGTATCTGACTGTCTTCATTGTCTTTCTGTCCTTGCCTTGCAACCTTATAAAGTTCCTTTGTGCCATTTACTGAGTCATTTTCCAAAAGCTGATAGAGTTTCTCTAATACCTTGTTCTTTGCCATTGTGACTGCTGTTTTGGCCCCTTTGTTAACCACCCAGTATTCCTCCTTAGCCTGGTCCATCTTTTTTCTTTCTCTCACTTCTTCCTACACTTTCTTTTTGGACTTCTGCATTCCATCACCGGCTTTCCTTATCCAACCTTTATGCATACCTGGCACAGCTGTATACCTTTTCTGTAGTTTTTACACATGCTGTTTTGAGATGTTGCTAATCTTCAATTCCATATATTTTCTCCTTTTCCTGAGGTGCTACACCCCTGAGTATTCTCTTGAAGTCCTGTGCTTTCACTCCACTCAACTTCCAAGCTTTCAGCATAGTCTCTGAACATAGTGTCTTCTCTGACCACTGTTCGCAGCTGGTGGTGGCCACCACTGGTTTTTGCCACGATCAATTTTACCAATGACTGTTCTGCTATGTTTCAAGCCAGATTGCTTGCCTGTATGGCCAGGGTCATACTTGGAAAGGATCTACTAACCACTACATTTAAACTGGTTAACAAAAGTAAAATAAATTTAATAATCTTAATTCTTGCAGTGATCCGGGCCTGTTCAGTCTTTGTACGTGAGTGTTTTAAGTAGTAGCTTTAACAAGGTTGCTTGAATGGGCATCTTGCAAGCATCACATCTACGTGCCAGTGTTGTCATTTTCACTCTTGATTCCACCCTTAACTGCCCCTTGCATGCCACTTACTGCTGCCTCATTTGTGTTCTCACTGAGATCTCCCTAGTGATGTTCTGCAGTCTTTCAACAGCTACTGCTGCTTTTTGGCCTTGTTCCCTGGTCAAGGGGACAGAAAAATGGCTTTATTTGCTTTTATTTTTATTGCCTGTTTGTGATGGTTGGTTGAGTGTCTCACTTGGACAAGTTTGGGAGACTGTTCACTTCATCTTGTAGTTTTGTGATGAGGTGATATAAGGGCATGTTGTGGTGCCCTTACAAGCTCTGATGTTCAAATACATTTGCTGGAGTTGCTAAAGTGAAGTTTCCTTGGGCAAATTGCTTAACCTGCGTCTTGTTTTGAAATAATGGGTTGCTTTTTAATTTTTATTATTTTGGTCCACCACTGAACTGAGACTCATTGTCTGTCAGTTAGTTGATGTAAAATATAATTTCCTGAATGTATCTTATTCAAATTAAAGCTTGTATATTTTACTGTAAAGTTACTGTTTTGCAGCTGACAAAAAAAAGTTTCACCTCCCAAGCCCCTGCTTACATTTATCAAGGGTATCAAAACTGGTCAGAGATTTGGAATGCATGGCTAGCTTAAAAAGGCCATTGTGGTCATTAGCTTAGTAAACACCTATGAACCTAAGAGTTCAACCATTACTGCTCTGACATACACAGATGTTCTTCGTGTTTCACTGTTGCAGTCATTACATTTGGGTAATCTGCTGGCAGGTTGCCCTCAGTCTGCCTGATTAACAAAGTCTTGGGTCCTGCGTCGGTTGCTGTCCCTTCTTCCATGACATAAGGGGTATAAAACAGGCAGCTGATGCCATTGCATCAGTCTTTCTTGCCGCGCGGTGCCCAAAGCAGAAACAGTTCCAAGTGCCAGTCGGCCGACTCCTGAAATTTTCGTTTTCGAGTTTCAGAACCGAAGTCTTCAACTAAAAGCTAAGTACCCCGTTGGGGAAACTTTTTCTTGCTCCTTACCGATGTCAGTAAAAGTTAAAAATTGCATTACTTGTGGGAAGCAAATACCTCATAAGGATTTTCATTTGTACTGTATTCCTTGCCTAGGCCCTGACCACAATGTACCTTGCTGTCGGTTTTGTGCTAAATTTAATCAACGCACGATTAAATGTCTGTATATTTTTGCTTCTAAATATTTTGGCTCAAGATTTAAATATCCAGAAATGTCGGTTAGCAATCCGACTACTGGAAAACCTAAAAAATGCAAAGAAAAAGACAGAGACAGACCGTCGAGGTCCAAAACTGATGATGCTTCTCCTAAGCTAGTCACCAATTCGCCGGTACTCAGTGAGGTGCTTTCGCAGCCCCTGATGCCCGCTACTTCTGATTTGCATGCCTCTACTGAGACCCATTCGGAGTCCGCGAGATGCTTCAGTCATGGAACCCGTGGATGTCTCTACCTTAGATGGGTCCGGAGCTGCTGTGAAGGCACCGGCTTCTGAGGGTGTTTTCAGGCCTACAGATTTGTATATTAGACTGACGCCATCTTCAAACCTAAGGCCAAAATCTAAATCTGTGTCTAAAAAAACTATGCCTGGGCCACATGTTCAGGCCCCTATGCCTAAAAAACAAATGATCAAAATGGCTGAAGATTTAATTACTCTGATCAGGGGTAGCCATCCCCCGCCTTCTAAGAGGCCTAGGCAAGACATTGATTGTGAATCTTCTGAACAGGATTCTATTTCTTCTAACTCTTCTAATGAACAGGATTTGTCTATTCCTACTTATGAGGACTCTGATGCAGAAGATTCCATTCCTTCTGCTTCTCCCTCTGAGGATTTTTCTTTTGGGGAAACTTTACATACCTTAAGGGAACATTTCCACTGGGAAAGTCAGGATTTCTCTGAATCTAAAAAGAGACTTAGGGATTTTCTTCTTCTTCCTCAGCATAGGCCTTCGGTTATACCTCCTGTTCTAGACATTGTTGATGATATTTTTTCAGAATCTAATATGGCTCCTGATTCTCTGCCTCCAGCTCCTTGTAAGCCAGACAGATACTACAGGGTTCTTGACTCCCACAAATTCCTTTTCAAAAATCCTATTGCTGATCCTGAAACCATTTCTCAGGGTCCCAAGGGCATTAAGGCCTCTACTGCTAAAAATCCCACCCCTTCTGATAGAGATTCCAGGGCACTAGATAGATGGGGTAAGAAGGTTTACACTTCTGCAACCTTGGCAATCAGGGCTTTAAACTGTCAATTTCATATGCTTAAATATCAACAGCATATCATGGGACTACTTAAACAAAAAATTATGTTAATCTCTGACTGTGTGGAAAATAAAGATTTACAGGATTTATTACATTCAGCTGAACAAGTTGGAAAACATACTTTGCAATGTGGTTTTGATTCCTTGGAGACCTCTTGCAGGGCTGCTGTAACTGGATCTGTGCTAAGAAGGCATGCTTGGCTCAAAGAGCAAACTCTGCCTGACCATGTTAAATCAAAATTGTTGGATGCTCCTTTACAACAGGACCGTCTCTTTGGTAATAAGGCTGAAGAAGTGTTAAAAAAAAGATGGAAGATAAAGCTAAATCTATGCAAACTGTGAAAGATGTATTACAAGTGCAACCTCCAAGATTTAGTAGGCACTGGCCTACTAAGAAATGGTCCTTTCCAGTCCCTTTGAGAGCTACTCAAGTCAAATCCAGACATTCCAAAGGCTCCAGGTTTCAGTAACAAGGAACTTTTAGAACTAAACAATGGGGCGCCTCCACCTCCAAATCTGGAAGCAACAAGGCACCTCCCTCTGGTAACCAGTCTCAATGACTTCCCTCTACAATCACCAAGCACTTACCTTTTCGCCGCCCCTTTTTGGGGGGGGGGGCTGGCACTTCATGTACAAAACTGGCAACTTATTAACCAGGACAAATGGGTTTTAAATATAGTATTCCAGGGATACAGATTTCATTTCCACACATTGCCAATCCCAAACGGATGCCCAGACCTGCCCCCAAATCATTGGGCAGAGGCCCAGAAACAGGTTATGTCCCTCATGAACATGGGGGCTATTCAGCCAGTACCAGAAGAGGAAAAGGGACAAGGTTTCTATTCAAGACTTTTCCTGGTACCCAGAAAAGACAAATCATGGCGTCCAATTCTGGACTTACCACTCTAAACACATTTCTGGACATTCCAAAATTCAAGATGCTGACTCTTCAACAGTTACTACCTATGCTAGGCAAAGATGCCTGGTTGGTAACTCTAGACTTAAGAGGCTTACCTGCATATTCCAATCAAGGAATCTTGCAGAAGATACTTCAGTTTTAAAGCAGGCTACTTGCATTACCAGTTCTGTGCACTGCCCTTTGGCTTATCTACTGCGCCCAGGGTCTTCACAAAGTGCGTGCCTGGCTCCAGTAATTGCATTTTGCAGGCAAAGAAATATTCAAATATATCCATACCTGGACGACTGTCTAATTCAGGCAGAAAACAAGGACGTTCTTCTAAAGCATCTGGCATTTGTAAAAAAGGGTTCTAACTTGTCTAGGGTACACGATAAAAGAAAAGAAATCACAACTGGTACCCTCTCAAAAAATTACATTCCTGGGTGCAAGCTTGAGTACAACTGCCCAGATGACTTACCTTATGCCAGAAAAGCAAATTCAGTTGGTGACTTACTTCAAACAGATGGCCACAAAAACCCTGCTATCTTCAAGACAAATTCTGCAAGCCTTGGGGTTCATGGCCTCCTGCATTCTTCTAATTCCATATGCAAGACTGCATATGAGGAAACTTCAGTGGTACTTAAAACGTTTATGGAGTCAACATTGTCACAGCCTGAAAACAATGATTCCTATCATACCTTGCCTGCAATTAGAGTTTCTATGGTGGCCAGAGGCCTGCCACCAAAACAAGGGACTGCCATTCACTCCACCCCCACCGCCCAAACCCTAACTACAGACTCATCAGACTATGCTTGGGGGGCTCATCTGGCAGGAAAGTGCATTCAGGGCAAATGGAGCCCAAATCAAATGCACCTTCATATCAATCAGAAAGAGATGCTAGCTGTACAGAATGCACTGACAGCCTTCAAGGACTTCCTTCATCCAGGGCAATTAATGATAAAGACAGACAACACCACAGTTATGTGGTACATAAACAAGCAGGGGGATACACATTCCTACTCCCTTTGCAGACTAGCCATGGCATTGTGAACACGGCCTTGACCTACCAAATACAACTACAAGCTCAATTCCTGCCAGGAAAGCTAAATACTCTGGCAGACGAACTAAGCAGAAATCTTATGGACCCACACGAATGGAAACTGGAACCACAAATTTTCAACATGTTGACACGCAAGTGGGGGAGTCCAGACATAGATCTTTTTGCCTCACCCCAGAACTATCAGTTGGACAAATTCTGCACAAGAATTCATCACAAAAAAGCTTGGAAGGTGGATGCTCTATCATTCAGCTGGAAAAACCTATCAGTCTATGCTTTTCCCCCACTCTGCCTCTGCTCTCCAATGTTCTACTAAGTCAGACAGGACAAACCAAAAATTATTCTGATTGCTCCAGACTGGCATCGCCAACACTGGTACCCACTCCTGTGCAATGTGTCACATCTTCCTCCGTGGCACCTGCCTCAGACACCTTACCTACTGTCTCAGCAGAACTTCCAAATTCTGCACACTCCGCTCCAAACTTTGAATCTTGCAGCATGGCTAATAATTTCACCATTGGCATCCCTCAGCAAACCTGTGATGGATGTCATTTTGGAGGCTAGAAGACCTAGTACTAGAAAATCTTATGCTGACAAATGGAAAAGATTCTGTGCCTGGAACCAATCACAAGGAATAAGCACAGCAATGCCCAATATTCCTCAGATTCTGCAATACTTGACTGAGATGCTTCACAAGGGCCTATCTTTTTCTTCCATAAAAATCCATGCCTCTGCCATTTCAGCTCATTACAACACAGAACCTCCCCTCTTCTCTCATCCTCTGCTAAAGCAGCATCTCAGAAGGGCCAAAAGCTTAAGACCTCCCAGGAGAGTGCCATCCCCTTCATGGGACCTCAATTTTGTTTTGGAAAAACTCACTCTCACTCCTTTTGAGCCAGCTGCTACTGCAGACCTAAAATTTCTCTCCTGGAAAACAGCTTTCCTTTTAGCAGTCACTTCAGCTAGAAGGATTTCTGAATTACAGGCTCTTATGGCAGTGGAGCCTTACATTATTTTTCATGCGGACAGGGTGTCTCTCCGGACCAATCCATCTTTCATGCCTAAGGTGGTATCCAGTGTGGCTCTTAATCAGACCATTCATCTGCCAACTTTTTCCCAATCCACAGAACAAGGGAGAGTGGATTCTGCATTCATTGGATATACACAGACCACTTAGATTTTACTTAAACAGGACAAAATCTCTAAGAAAATCTGAACTATTGGTGTCATTTGCTGCAGGGGCAGAGGGAAAGGCTGTTTCAAAGCAGACTGTTTCCAAATGGATAAGCCATTGTATTCGTTTCTGCTATAAGCACCATGGAAAACCTATCCCCAGGGGATTAGATCCCATTCCAC